>NC_081817.1:24899224-25207241 GCF_030704535.1 Vitis vinifera
TCATCGAAAGCCGGCATAGACTCAGATAATCCAAGTAACTCAGCGCATGAGTCGTAATCTCCGGCACCAACTGCTCCATCATCGAGGCCCTCGTCTGCCGCTCCGATACCACCAGAGCCCTATCTTGCATCTCCTCTGCACCACCGTTCAAGTACGCCGCCGCAGCCGCCATTGCCGGTTGAGAGAGTAGGGTTTTTTTTTTCGGGGTGGGGGGGGGGGGGGAGGAATGGGATGGAAAAAGAAAAAAGAAAGGAGAGAAGAAGAGAAAGGGGGGCGTCGTCGGTTGAGAGAGTAGGGTTTTTTTTTTGGGAGGTGGGTGGGGGGGGGGGGGTGGGGAAAGAAAGAAGAATGGGAGGGAAAAGGAAAAAAGAAGGGAGGGAAAAAGAGAGGGGAAAGGGGGGCGGCGGGAAGTTAGGGTTTTGGGGGAGAAAGTGAGGAGAGAGAAAAAATAATAAAATATTAATAATAAGATAAAGAAAAATGAGAAAAAAAATAATAATAAAAATATAAAAATGGAATAAAATAACTAATAATAATAATAACAAAAAATAAACTTAAAAAGGGATGAATGGACAAAAAATATCAAATATATTTAAATTTGAAATACAAAAATAAAAAAATGGGTTCAAAATCAATACAAAATAAAATTAAGACAATTTTTGAGGTTTACAAATAATAATAATAATAATAATAATTTAAAGGGATGAGTAGGTCAAAACAATCAAAAATCTTAAAATTGAAAACTAAGTATAAAATTTGGCAAATTTAAAGGGAAGAGTGGGTCAAAACAATTAAAAGTCTTAAAATTGAAATTTGAGTATAAAATTGGGCTCATAATCAATACAAAATAAAATTAAGACAAATTTTGGGGTCTACAAATATATTTGTCATTTATATGTAACATCTTTATCTTTTATTAATAGTTTTACAAATTTATCCTTGATTTTAAATACCTTATTGTTTTTGACACAATAAAATAATTAAATAATATAATTTTAATTAATAATAATGATTAAGAATAATAATTTATACTACTAAGGGAGGGTATTAGATCTTAGGAAGGATTAGGAGAAGGAAAAAAAATTTCAAGATTACAAGTGTTAGTATGGAGGAAAGCACATGTAGAGAATACATGGAATATATGTTTATGCTTTATAAGAAAGTAACTAAGGTTAGAATTGAAACGACTAAATTGAATCTTTATATAAGAATATTAAAATCAGTAAAATTATCAATTTGAAATATTATATAAAAATAATTTATTAATTTTAAATATAAATATAACAATTTTTGTTTTAGTCTCATTGTAGCATTGTTGGAGATTTTATGAGTGATAGATTAAACTTTCTGAAAGTGGATCAATAATGAATATTATGATAGAAGAGTTACATAATATTAGTAATAAATGATTTTTATCTTTCACCTTATATATGACTAGCTAGACATTTAAAACCTAAACATTTGTGCTAGAATACTTTTTTTTTTTGATATTATTACATTTGATTATATTATGTTTAGTTTTAAAATATTTAATATTAAATTAAGATTCATTTTATAAGTCTTTATATTTAATAGGTGTAATATCATGAAACAAAGGTTAAGTTAGCTTGATGGTGAGTAGAGAAGTATTTAAACTTTTGGTTGGGGGTTCGAATCCCCCAATTTTAAAAATTTGGAGCCAAATTTTGGGACGGCGGCAAAAAATATATTATACATTGTTAATAAAATATTAATCTAAAAAAAACAATTTATTAATATTTTAAATTTAATATTTAATCATTTTTAAATTTTTAGTCCTTTTTAATCCTATTAAATTAATCAATATTATATATTTTATACATATAATATAAATTTAATATAATATAAATATAAAAATATGTAATATAAAAAAATTGGATTCAAATTTCAAATTGAATTAAAAAAATACATTTAATATTAAATTAAGATTCATTTGATTCAATTATATTTAATAATAGAAAATAAATAATAATTATATATAATTTTTTAACATTTAATTAATATATTAATGATATAGAAAAAAAGATTTGTGAAGAAAACTATTATAATTATTTTCATGTTGGAATATTTTTATTTAATTATTTATTAAAATAATTATTTTTAATTCATACATAATTTTTTCATTTTTTGTTTATAAGTATTTAGATTTAATAGGTGACATATTTTATAACAAAAGTTAAGACAACCTATTGGTAGGTGTGTGAATAAATGAACAATTTGGTTGGAGGTTCGTATGCCCCCAACTCCAAATTGGCAAGAAAACTATATTAAATATTATATATATATATATATATATATATAATTTAATATTTAATAATTTTTAAATTTTTAGTCCTTTTTAATCCTATTAAATTAATTATATATATATATATATTATTTTATAAATATAATATATATTTAATATAATATAAGTAATAATATAAATATAAAAATATATAATTTAAAAAAAATTGAATTCAAATTTTAAATTGAATTAAAAAAATATATTTAATATTAAATTAAGATTCATTTGATTCAATTGTATTTAATAATACAAAATAAATTATGATTACATATAATTTTTTTAATATTTAATTAATATATTAATGATATAGAAAAAAAGATTTGTAAAGAAAATTATTATGATTATTTTCATGTTGGAATATTTTCATTTAATTATATAATAATTATTAATTATTTATTAAAAGGGTTAAGCTAATCTCTTGCCTTATAGGAAAGCCGCTATCTTTTCATATCCTCAAGTTCCAACATCGGAAGGATTTTTGAAGACAATATAGTTTTCAATCAATCCATCAGAGATAGGTTCAGTCCCATTAGTCCCTGGCCCTTATGTGCCCTTCACTCTGTCGTCCCTCCTCCTTACTCTAGTGTTGAACCAGTAAAAGAGCAATAGAAAGCAAAAAGGGAATCTTTTTATATCATCCCTTGGCAAATAAAAAAAAAAACTTTTTAAATTAGAGAATCGAAATCAAGAAGAAAAAGAATCCGCAGGACAAGTAGATCTTGGATCAGATGTACAAAACCAAGGAAATCTTGAATCAGTCCTCTCAAACCACGAAAAAGATATTGAAGAAGATTATGCAGGATCAGACTCAGACATGCAAAAACGTACAAAGAAAAAGCAATTCAAGAATCACATGGAAGCAGAACTCGATTTATTCCTAAAAAGATATTTGCTTTTTCAATTGAGATTTACTTACACGTTTTCTTTCTTAACAAAACAAGTTGGACTTTGTTCCACTCAAAAAAAAGTATTTAGACAAAACAACTGTGAATGTTCTGCTCAGCTTTACCGAACAAAGGCTTGGGATGGGAAGCTTGTCTTGTGTTAGATTTGTTTCATCGATGGGTTGCCCGTGGGCCCACTTGTCGGTACTTCTCCTTATACTTCTACTGGCTCTAAAGGAAGAACTACTAGAGCTTCTCCATTATATTTCTTTTTAATACATATGTAAAATTTTCATTTTTTTTATTTATAAGTCTTTATATTTAATAGGTATCATACTATATAACAAATGTTAAGTTACCTTGATGGTGGGTGGGTGAATATTTAAACATTTATTTGGGGCTCGAATACCCAACTCCAAAATTTTGGAGCGAATTTTGGGGTTGGAAAAAATGGCGAAATATTGAAAGCTTTTATATTTGGCAACATTTTAATCCTTGAATGTAACATTATTTGAAAAATATATTTAATGTGTAATAAAATGTAGATTCTAATTTATATAAAAGGATTTCACAAACAAAAATATTATATCAAATTATTCAACTCATTTTATGTAATCCAACAACTAAGAGTCATATGTGTGTAACCTAAATCAATATATAATTATAAAAATAAAAAATTTATATTTTCAATAAATATGTGGATTGTAAGATATTAAAATAAAATATGTTTGAATATTATAAAGTATTATCTAATCTTAATTATTAATATATCATATGAAATAAATTTTAAAATAATATTTTATACCATGTTGCAAAATAACAATAGGCGACAAACAAATTTTATCCCTAAAATTTTATAATATTCTTTAGTAATAAAAATTTCAATAAAATATTTTGTTGTGAAAAATATATCTTGCGACAAAATAATTATCACTAAATATTCATTATTGTCGCAAAAAAATTTCATGAATAACTTACTAGCATGACTTTCTCATTGTCAATATTTTTTTGTGACAAAAGTTACATTTTTGTCACTAAATTTGTCGCGCCTAATAAATTTTGCGACGATTTTTAAATTTTGTCACTAATAATAACATTTAGTGACAAATTTTTTTTCCCACATTAAAACTTCGTCACTAATTTTCCTATTTCTTGTAGTGGCAAAAGAAAAACAAGTATAATATTAATTTGAATTATTACTATTTCTTATCAACTTTATCAATAATATTAAATTAACATATATGTTTAATTTTAATAATCATAATAGGTGAGTCTTCACATCCAACTAATCCAACAAGGCATATGCAAATATCGCAAAGTGTTCGATATTCGGATCCATCACTGCCTAGTGCACCCTTATTGTACAAATCTTTAGCAGCAAGACAGAAAAATGTGAAAAATCTTTTCAAAGGTGGTGCCATCAAGGAAACCATGGGAAGTTTGATCAGTAAGTTCTTCATATATGAGATTATTGTGCCCAATGAAGCAGACTCTCACCATTTCAAGAACATGATTGTTGGTGCACAATAAGCAGGTAATTACTATAATTTTAAAAATTGTATTCATTTTAACAATATCATTATTATTTATAAAGTATGATTGCCACAAATGTTCTTATATGCTTTAATTATATATGGATGATAGGTATGGGTATAGAACCACCTCTTCTTATGAAATCAAATACAAGTACTTGGATATGGAGTACAAAGACATGGAAGCTTATGTCAATATTCAAAGAGAAAAGTGGAAGACTTATGGATGCACAATTATGTGTGACAGATGGATTGAGCTCATGAAATTAAGCCTAATTAATTTCATGGTATATTCAAAAGGTAGCACAATCTTCTTCAAATTTGTTGATGCATCAAATTATATAAAGGATAACAAATACATATATGGTTTATTGAAGGATGTGATCAAGGAACTTGGCAAACAAAATGTGGTATAAATAGTTACGGATAATGCGCCAGCATTCATGAAGGCGGGGAAGCTATTAATGAAGAACTACAATCTTTATTGGACTCTGTGTGCAGCACATTGCATCGACTTAATGTTCAAAGACATAGGTAAAAGGACGAGTATTGTAGATATGATTACAAAGGCTTGAAAGATAACCAACTTCATCTATAACCATAGTTGGTTGCTTGCACATATGCAGAAGGTGTGTGGTGGAGACATAGTTGGCCTTGGAGCAACAAGATTTGCAACCAATTATATTCCCTTCGACAGTTTTTTGAAAAAGAAAGTGAGTTTGAAGGAAGTGTTTATCAGTGATGAACGGGCACAACACAAGTTAAGTCATACATTAATCGGCAAAGAGGTTGAAAAACTTATGTTTGACCATACGTACTAGGAGAGAGTGGGAAAGCTAGTGTCAATCTATGAGGCACTATACATGGTTCTTCGCATTGTCGATTTAGAAGTTATTCCTACAATGCCATTTGTGTACGAATTGATTTGAGTTATGAAAGAGAACTTCATTGACTTAATGCTAAAGAATGGATTTTAGAAATAATCGTAAATTGTTGGATAGAACTCTTAAACATCATTTTCATGTAGCAAGTAACTAAGTATTATCCATCTTCAAAAGTTATTGGTATTTAATATGTTTCTTTCAAAACATTCTAATTCTACATTTCTACTTTACTATTGTACCATTCTTTCTTAATCCAAGGTTTCAATATAAACGTGGAGTTGGTATTAATCCTGGTCTACTTCAAGTTGTTCATGAAGTCTTTGCGAAATTAGATCCTGCAGCAGAAGATCTTAGTCAATTTGGAAATGAGGTAAATGATTATAGTTATAATATAAATTAAATAATTTAATTTCATTTACTCAATTTTTGACTTTCAATTATTTAATATGTAGCTTATACTATTCCGAGATGCAAAAAGAGGATTTAGTGATCGAGCAACGATTATTTCAAGGTCAAAGATGGTTCCCGATGAGTATTATTTGTGAATTAATAATACATTACATTAAAATATTATTGTAGCTTTCTAATATAAGTATTGATATCATTTATTTGGTTGTAGCTGAATGGTGGTTCATGTATGGAAACCACACTCCTACATTAAGAAGGTTGGCCATCAAGGTTTTATTGCCAATTGCGTCATCTTCAACTTATGAGAGAAATTAGAGCACATTTGCCTTAATTCATACAAAGCAAAGAAATCGGCTTGCTTACCCAAGGCTCCAACAATTAGTTTTCTGTTATTATAACATGAAACTAAAGATCCGTGATATGGAGGTAGAAAATGACAAAGTTGTGGAGAAAGATTACCTCGATTTACTTGACATTACAACTAAGGTTGGTGAATAAGAAGATAACCAATTGTTTCAATGGGTTAGACTTCTTCATTTAGATGATGAAGATGGAAATTTTGACCCACGAATTGCCGCACATGTCCGAGAAACAAGTGTTGATGTTGAACGACTATTATCCGATAAAGTTCATACTAATAGTTTCAACCAAGACACGAGAGATTCATTTCTACAAGGAACTTCTCAGTTGATAGTCACTTCTCGACCTTCGTTTGACTCCATGAGTGTTGAACATAGTAGCAAACCTAGTACTACTAGTACTTCTGCTTCCGGTTATGATGGTTCAAGAGGAGAGGAGACCAATGATGGTAGTGACCTTGGAAATGATGGAAAGGATGTTAGACAATAGCAGCAAAGTGGACAACCATTGACATTTACTTATGAAGATGATTTCACACTGTACTCAAGATGAAGACCACGACTCTAGAAGAGTTGGTCTAAGTGTTGGAGCCATTGGAAAGCCATATAGAGGAAGACGACAAAGGATGACACCATACAACGAGGACTCATTGTCGGCCAATTTTGAGTCAATGAGTATAGAGACTCAATTCAATGACTCGTCAAATGAAGCTAACATTTATGCCCCTTATGCAATCAGTTATGGTCAGCTTCCTCCAAATCTTTCAAGTTCCATTGATGGAGAGTATGAAAGATATAACTATCCTTCTTCTACACAAATGTCGTACTACCTTCCATATGAGATGCAATAACAAGAGTTTCAAATGAACACATGGGAAAACCCTGGATTTCCCATCCATGGACAAGTTGTGGGTAGGACTCAAGAAATTTATGCATGACATGTTCGTACTTACAATCAATACTATCGAAACTCCATGTCCTAGTATGAATATTGTTTTTAATAGGATGGACTCCCTTCATCTAACAATATGATGAAACCACATCGATCTTCATTTTGGTATTAAGGACTATTATAATTTTATATGTATTATGTTTATGTATATATTGTTTTCATTTAATAAAATCAAATATTTCTTAACTCAATTCTAGCTTTCTAAGCGTGCAATTCCAAAATTCATATTTTGTATTCTTAAAATCCAAGTATTGAATCTATCAATATATCTCTATTTACGGATATTTTTTTTACCATATTTATTTCAATTACACTTACAAAATAATTTTAACATGTGTATTCTTGCTTATTTTATAATTCTTTGAAGTTTTCCAAGCATTCCCATCAATTTTGAATAATTTTCGTCTCACCAATATTTATGTAAAAATATCCACCAATATTTCTAATATATTCATAAAATCCAAATACCGATATATCCATGTTTACTGATATTTCAAACAATGGGTCTTACTCAACAATGGAAAAACGTATATCACTCCTATATATGGAACAAAGAAACTTACCATATACGAAAGTAGCCCACTAATATTTTATAAGAGAATATTTTATCTCATGACAATGATTGACGGACAATCTATACTTGTGAATGTAGCATTAAATCAATACCAATACTAATAATTGAGAAAGGATTTAGAAAAGAAATATGGATTGTACTATTGCGTACGGAAGGAGCACTTTTACTTTAAGTCATTGCATCAAATGAAAATTAATCTTAATCAATAAGATTTATAATGATCTTGTGGAAAGCGCGTGAACAAAATTACTTCTCAATGTAATCTAGTTACTTTTCAATTAGATTTAATTATCTACTTGATTGATCTAATTTAAAGGAAAAAATTACTTCTTTCAACTCAAATTTTCATTTAGATATATTCTTTTTACTGAAATCTCAAAAGAAGTAATATATATAACAATGATGCTTGTTCACTAAAGGAGTGTGACGTTTGGAATTTATTCAAATATGACTTCTAAGTGGGTCTAGAAAAAGAATAAAGTTACAAAATTATAAAGTTGAAAAAGAAGGAACAAAAAGTTTATGCACCCAGGTTGTCAGAACAAAGACTTGTAAAATTAACCATAAACATTGCTTTAGATGTTCTCTTATGGGTCCTTAAAGAGGTTTTTTTTTTTTTTTTTTCAAGCTAAATTAAATATTCCCTTCCAACCCAATGAAGGGAAAAGGAAAATGGAATTATCTTGTCCTCATTGCACCTTATGATATCCATTCACCTTTTCTTTTTTATAAAGTTGGTGATATAAAATGTTATTTGACGGTTATAAATACTAGATCTTGAAATAGCTTGTGAAATGAGTCTAATACACTTTGAAAGAATCCTCTAGAAGCCCTTTCTTAATTATATAGTATAGGTTTTTCATAAAAAATTAATTACAACATAGTTAAAGTGCCTATTCTCATATCTTATTCCACAAAATTTTGTTATAGTTTGAACATTACTACATTTCTAGAGAATCTCACATCAACACTAAAAGGTGTTTGATTATTAACATTATAAAATGTTTTATATTTGTAATTGAAGTGTTTTATAAATCCAAGTGAATATGATACGGAACCTCTAAGCTAATGAAAGGTAGAGTACCTCTGCAAATAAGGCTCAATCAATGTTAGCAGCCAGCCAATGTGGGACATTGGACTTTTGTTTGTCCTATGTCAAAAATCCTTAGTAAATTGTTAATGCTCATATTTATGTTTCAATTGTTGATGCCCAATCTCGCTTTGAAACCAAATGATGCGAGACCATATACACTCCCTAAAGCCTAAGCTAATAGGAGGTAAAGGTAGCTCCACATAACAGGTCCAACCAACATTAATCAGTTGATGTTGGAAATAGACAAATGAGGTTCTAATGAAATGAAAAAAAGCAAATAAGCCAAAAGAAATAACCATTTTAGTAAGTAGTAACACCTAACATATTTCTTTCTTCTCACAATTTTTAAGATCCAAGTGAAACTACTGAATTGCTCCTCTGATAGTGTAAAATTTCTCTTTATAAAACAAAGAGTATATATACCATATACTCCTTAAAGATCCACTTGAAAGAATTGGTAGAGAGTAGCATTGGATTATAGATTAATATTTGACCTTCTAGTATTTCCCATGAAAAAAGACGAGGGAAAAGGTGTTGACACAAATGCTTCTTTCCTAAAGGTGACCCAATAGCATCTTTTCTATATAAAGTTGAGTCTGTTTCTAGCTTTCCCAAAGCAAAAACATGAGAATGGCTTCACTTAGACCACCTGATTCAATTCCTTCTCCAGCCCAAGATAGTGAGAGACTTAGTCTAGCTTTACAAGGTCTTTCTTCTTTTTCTTTTCTTTTGCCTTCATTTATCTGTTCAGTTTTTTTATGCATATAGACCAACATAATGTAATGATTGTATGAAGTTCAAATCCTCTTGGTTACTTTTTTCTTGGTTCTGTGGATATGGGTAGGGAGAGGAGTGGATGAAAAAGTGATAGTATGGATATTGGGACACAGGAATGCAATCCAAAGGAAGCGGATCAAAGACACTTATCAACAGCTTTATAAAGAGTCCATCATCCATCGTCTTCAATCTAAACTTTCTGGTGTGCTCAAGGTACTTTGTGTTCATATACCTTAGCCCCAATTTTATGGAGGATGTTTGATTTTGGTTATATACATGAGCTCTATGAATGGCAATTGATGGTTCTAATTACATGTCTAATCAATAGTTTGAATGGAGCTGGTCAGATAATATGGTAGATTTATGACTATCATTCTAATAGAATGAAATACTCTTAAAAATAGATTAGTTTTCTTTCCCTCTGACAAATCTTATTGTCCCTTGGATCTCCAGATTGGTACAACTTATCAATAATTATGGACCTATAAATGGTTCAAATTTTTACGTAGTTCTTAGTCATGTATGAATTGATGAATGAGTTATTCATAACTATATAATAAATGTTTGATAATAGATAGCAATGATCTTGTGGATGAATGAAGCCCCTGAAAGGGATGCGATATTGGCAAACAATGCCTTGAAAAGGAAGAGATATTTACAATTGAAACTAACTCCTAGAAATAAGGATACAGATATTTTCCTAACAACTGGATAATAAAGAGATATTTATAGCTAAATATATATATCTTCTAAATATTCCTAATTTTTAGACAAAAAAAAAAAATGTTCTGCAAGGATACTAAACAAGGCTGTTTAAGCTGAAGATTTTGATGTTTTATGTATCATATTGTGAAGCACATGCTAATTTGTTGATGACAGTTGATATATATTATCATAGATATAAAGGGCATTGGGCTAGTTAGCTTCGCAGAAATTGAGTTCTCTCTCTCTCTCTCTCTCTCTCTCTCTCTCTGAAAGTGGCAGTCCTTTATTCTTGTCAAAAAGTGAAGGAATGGTGTTCTATACAGCCTGACCTTAAATCCCATACCATTTTGCATCTGTCTATGCCTTCATTGTTTTTCTTTAAAGGCAGATTAGGGTTCAATCCCTAGTTGAGTATAGGAGAGTGTTTCTGGTAAAAGATTGTCCCCTTCATGCATATCTACATTGGCATCATCTAATGATGATTATGAGCCTAAAATATTTAATTCGCAGAAGCTAGTCTTCCCCATGTGAAACCCCATGCATATGGGACCATAATAGGTATTAAATGTTTCATAATAGAAAGCAATGTCCTATTGGATGGAAGAACCGCCTGAAAGGGATGCCAAGTTGGTAGAGAAGACCTTGAAGAGGGGGAAGGCGGGCATCACTCAACTCCAAGTCATTGTCGAGATAGCATGCGCATCATCTCCTAACCATCTAATGGCAGTCAGGCAGGCCTACTGCTCTTTATTTGATTGTTCCCTTGAAGAAGCCATCACATCCAAAGTTTCATCGTCTCTCCAAAAGGTGGTACACTCTCTTAGATATACAAGTCAAAATATATATGGATCTGTGATATCATTGTCATTTCTTTATTTTGTCCTATTAATAATTAAGAAAATATGTTTCAGTTTTAGGGTTTAAACTTATGCTTTATGCACACCATTTGCATTTCTATGAATGACTTGTAATGTGGGTCATGCACAGCTTCTACTGGGCTTGGTGAGCTCCTACAGGTATGATAGAGAATTGGTGGATTTGAATGTTGCAAAATCTGAGGCTACTAAGCTACATGAAGCCATTGAAAAGAAGCAATTGGATCGTGATGAAGTTATGTGGATACTCAGCACCAGGAATTTCTTCCAGCTCAGAGCAACTTTTAAGCATTATAAACAAAACTACCAAGTTCCTATCTACCAGGTTTAGTTTTTATATATGGTTAGTTAACAGATCTGTTCGAGCCATTTTCTTTTACTGAAAGTTGACACATATATACCTTCTTGACAGGCTATTATGAGCTCAGGGAGTGATGATTTGGGATCTCTATTGCGGGTGGTAATTTTATGCATTGATGCTCCCGAGAAACACTTTGCCGAGGTGATGGAAATATATAAATAAAGAAAATAAATTTTTTTAAGCTTACCCTGACTTGGTATTATGCATAGTGTTTCTTATGGTCTCAAATTGTGTGTCATGATGATTAAAAAATTTTCTCACCATCCAAACAGAGTGATAGGATGCTTTTTGGAGTAATCTTAAGGACGATTGGCAGTAAACTTGCTTAAAGTTATTAAACAGGAACATGATTTTGAAACTTATAAAAAGGTTCTGGTTGGTACAGAACTTCATCTTCTGAATGAAAGTCATTTTTCTTAAAATGCTTCCATCAAAAGATTTTCTTCGTATTTGTCAGAGATAATATTAAACTTTAAGCTTCTCATGAAATTTCTTTTTCCTTTGTTTGAACCATCACCAGGTTATAAGAGCTTCCCTCAGTGGTCATCGGACAGATGTTCATTCATTAGCAAGAGCCATTTTGGCTCGAGTGGAAATTGACATGATGAAGATCAAAGAAGAGTATTTCAACATGAACAAGGTAAGTCTTGATGATGCAGTGGTAGGCAAAACATCAGGGGGCTACAAGGACTTCTTGATGACCTTAATTGGAGCAAGAATTTGATTCTCACCGCACAATCTTAGCCTATTATAGATGACTATACATTGCAAACTAGCTCTTTTTGGAAGTAATTAACTCATAATTTATTCTGGTAAATAAGAGTGTTAGCTTGATATTCATTATTTTACTCCTTTTCTGGCCTATTCAGATTTGGGGGCATGAATCCATTTCCCTCGCATCCTAATTACTGGTTTCAGTTAGACATAGAAAAATGGTACACAAATTTACCTAGTGGAAGTTACTCTAAGACTTATGTCCTAGAACCTATACGGCCAAATCTCATGTCTAGGACTTAATTTTTGGAAAACCCAAACCCAAATGTTTGAGTGTTGAATAAGTGTGCTTGAGTGCTTCTACTGCTTAAGTGCCCCTTGTCAATGCTCATGCACAATGATGAGCGATCTCAAGGAGCGTTTTTGCGCTCGATCAAGAATTTCTAAAACAGTTATCTTAAAAACACTCAACTTAAATACCCTAAAGTCTGTTATGTCGTTTGTTTAAAGTCAATAGCTTTTATGAACCTTTCTATACTTCTTATGTGTGTGTAATGGAGTGAAGGTCACAAAAAAATACAAAAAGTCCTCAATCAGGATTAATGGAATAAAATTACTAACTTAAACCAAAACAACTTAATGCACTAAAAACTCCTATATAACCAATTTTACATCATTTCCTTCGGTAGCTGAAACTCTAGTTTTTAGTCTCTTTTGTCTCCAGATGCTTAAGCTCGGGTGTTTGGAAAGGTAGAGAAGCATAGCGATTCCATTGATTAGAGAGAGGGAAAGGTGGCCGCCTACTGCAATGGCGTCGCAGCGAAGGAGAGGGAGGCGCAGCCTCGCGGGTACGTGTTAGGGAGAGGGTTTTGCGTCTTGAAATTTGTAGATGATACCATCACCCAGCAGTAGTTGGGTGACCCAATCAAAATGTGCCGCCATCTGTGTATAGCATGGAAAGACGAGTGTGTGACGGGCAGGAATGTTTGGGCAGGAATGGAATTGAGTGTGAGATTAGAATATCCGATGGTCTGGTGAATCGCATACCGAAAAAGAGAAGCCGCCACAGGGTCTAGGGTGGAACACCGGTTGAAGGGATTTTGGTCAAATACTTTTAATTAAAGATGCTTTTATCTAATTCCTAAATATTTGAATATAAACAAATAAATAAAATTAATAATTTATTATATAAAAATATATTTTTGAAATAATAGTTTATCAATTAATTATCAAAAAAATTTAATTTTCTAAATTTTTTAAAATTATTTTCAAAAAACATTTTTCACCTTTCCAAAATCATTTTTAAATAGATTCAAAATCATAAAAGATTTTAAGAGGCCTAACTCAATATAGTATTTAGTTGGAATTATAATTCAATAATTTACATATATAAATAT
This sequence comes from Vitis vinifera, assembly GCF_030704535.1. Lineage (NCBI taxonomy): Eukaryota > Viridiplantae > Streptophyta > Magnoliopsida > Vitales > Vitaceae > Vitis > Vitis vinifera. Next base: position 24,913,042 of record NC_081817.1, read on the forward strand.
TTTTTTGAGTAATTTAATCGACAAGGGAAAAAGTTTTTAATAGTATAAGTCATTTTTAATATATAAATATTTTTTAAAGTTATAAAGGTTTTTTTAAATCCAAAACGGATAATATATGTATGATTAAGGGCAAATTATTATAAATGGTACCATCGAACCATATTTTATCAGCACAATGCCACAATCCCATTGCAACAATGGAATCGCTGGGACGTCATTTCTCTCATTTGTTTTTAAAAACCAAATGTGAATTACTTGACCACACAAGAGAATCACATAATGACATTGTCTATGGGTCACAAAGAAAGGTCCGAGGCTTGGGAAAGGTAGAACTCAACTTTAACTAAGGTAGTACCTAAGGTACCGTCCCAAAAAACCAAAGGTGAACCACTTGACCACACAAGAGAATCACATAATGGCATGGTCTAAGGGTCACAAAGGAAGGTCCGAGGGTTAGGAAATGTAGACTGCAACTTTAACTAAGGTAGTACCTAAAGTTGATTAAGGTAGTACTTAAGGGCTATTAAGGTAGTACCTAAGGTATAGTCCCAAAAAGCCAAAGGTGAACGACTTGACCACACAAGAGAATGACATAATGGCATGGTCTAATGGTCACAAAGGAAGGTCCGAGGCTTGGGAAAGGTAGAACCCAACTTTAACTAAGGTAGTACCTAAGGTCCCTTAAGGTAGTACCTAAGGTACATTAAGGTAGTACCTAAGGGCTATTAAGGTAGTACCTAAGGTACAGTCCTAAAAAACCAAAGGTGAATCACTTGACCACACAAGAGAATCACATAATGACATAGTCTAAGGGTCACAAAGGAAGGTTCGAGGGTTGGGAAATGTAGACCCCAACTTTAACTAAGGTAGTACCTAAGGTCCCTTAAGGTAGTACCTAAGGTATAGTCCCAAAAAACCAAAGGTGAACGACTTGACCACACAAAAGAATCACATAATGGTATGGTCTAATGGTCACAAAGGAAGGTTCGAGGCTTGGGAAAGGTAGAACCCAACTTTAACTAAGGTAGTACCTAAGGTCCCTTAAGGTAGCACCTAAAGGCTTGTGTCTGCCTGCACATATGTCATTGATTGTTTGGAACCCCCGCTCCTTCATTACCCCCATTGGATGCCCTTTTTCAGGTCCTTCACGCTGATCAAGACCTACAAGCAGACACACTTACAGATGTTAATCCCACCAGCATCAAATGATCAGTTGGGGGGACGATGGAGTTCATCATCCTCACATCACCATACCCATACCCATACAATATGGAAATTGATAGATATATAACAGTTAGGCATTACTATTGTGTTTTATGCCATAAATGGGTGAATGATGGGGACATGAAGGTAGGTCATTCATGCTCCTACCTGTAAAACCTGTTCAAATTTAGCATAGCGGTTGAATTTTCAGGTCCAAAGTGCTAAGCTTGGCTGGCTTACCTGTTTTTCTTTTGACTATATATGCCTTATTGCCATTTTTTTAACCTTTGTATAATGCCATTAGGTAGTTTTTGTTACGTTGATTGTGATATAAATCGGTTTGGAACTTGACTATCTATGAATCTTGGCCAATATGCAACGCGTCTATACATTTTTGGCCTATTGGTTTTTTATTCTTTTGCATTTTGGTACAATTCAAGTTGAAACGTCTTTTTTTAAGATAACAAAAAAAGAAATGTCATTGTCATAGCAAATACATATAAATAGTTATACATTTATAATAATATATTATTTGACAACAATATTATAACATATGGTAATAATATTTCCAACTTGAAGATGTATTTAATATTAAAATTATAATATATTTAATTCAAATATATTTAATGATATAAAATAAATGATGATACACTTATTGCATCTTGATTTATAATTTTTTATTTATTTTTAACAACCAATTAAATGAAATTTAAAAATAAAATAATTAAAAATAATTTATTTTTTCCATAGATATTTATATCTATATTTATTAAAATTAAATTATAAAAACAATAATATATAAATCCTAGTGTCAAATTCTTTCTTAGAATTCTTTTTTTTTTTTTTCATCTTTTTAGTTTATTTCTTAGAATTTTATTTTTTTCTCTCTTCGTTTTTTCTTCCAATTATTTTACTTTAAGACAGTTATTTTTTTATTTTATTTTTAACTTAAAAGTATAAAATAGAAAAATAAAAAAAATAAAAATAGATGAGGTGGGGTGGGTTAAAGAAGGAAAGAAACAAGGGGCAATGCGAAACATGTTGCGTGTGACAGTGGGATTGACTGGTGATGGTTGCTGATAGGGAGGTATGGAGGGGAATTTCAAAAATACAAATATAAATAGTATATAGTGCATGAAACACATAATATTTTTCTCATTACCAGACAAATCTCATATTTCAGTTATATGGGTTTCCAAAACCATATATTTCCCATATAACAACCTATAAATACAACTCTCCCCTAAATCAATATAGAAACAATCATTACTTGAAATCACATATATAATTGAGAGCCATGAGGGAAGCTCATCACCTATCAGCATAGCAACCATTACCCAACCAACCATCACACCCCTAATAGTCTTAGATTTTGTATTATATCTTAGGATTTTTCTTTTTTAAAAAGTAAATAAAAAGAAATTCATTGCTCTTAATAAATTTTTGAAAGTAGAAACCAGTAGTATATCCAAGAGTCACTACAAGGAAAAAGATATATGGTGACATTTATAATAAGTCACTATAAACATAGGGTGTCACTACAACATAGCGTCACCTTATCCACTGACACCATAGAGGGTATCAATTGGTGACGTATTTGGAAGCGACACTAAAGCAGATAAATGGTGACACATTCAGAAGAGACACCATATATTTTTAGTGATGCTTAATTTGATATAGAGTTGTATGAGATATATAAGGTGTCATATTAAATGCATCATCTTTGAGTTATAGTGTCACGTTAAATGTATCACCTTTAATTTATGGTGTCACATCATTGTAAATGATTATGGAAGATATGGTTGTTTTTTGTTGATTAGTTTGTAGATTTTTTGTAATGCCTATTAATAAATAAAACTAACCTGTGTAAATTGTCCATAAATATAATAATCATATTACATTTAACTTATATTTTCATAATGCTTATGAATTAATTTGTAACATATTACATCATCCAATAATATTTGTATATCAAATGTTCACAAAATGATAGTACATCAAACACATCAAACCCACCAAAACTAAAAAAGAAAAGTGAATACTCATTAAAACATGATTTAGAAATGTTAAGCTTCCCAACATTCATGTATACTTGCATTTCATATGCATAAAACTGGCTAACCATAAAATGACACAAGAGTTGCATCCAAAAACCCAAAATTCTCAATTCCAAATAAAGTAACATTTATGTCCTATAATGTATGACATAAGAGTCATATCTAAAAACCTAAATCTTGTTGCCTCTTTCTCCTTTCTTTTTATTCTTCATATTGTCCTCCCAAGAGTGTATACCTGCATTTCATAGTTTAATGAGTTTTAGAGTTCTTATTGAAAATAAAAATGTGATGCTATAAACAATAAACAAATCTAACTACTAATGTTTTCTTTTTCTTTTTCCTTTTTCTCATTTTGGTATAAAAATAGTTCGTAAAGAATAAGTAATGTTATACAATATCAATGGAAAATTCAATCATATAACAACTAAGGGACTTACCATGAATGATCACAATACATCAATATGATTCATGATTAGTTATAACACAAAAGTAATCTATTTTTCTCTAATTTCATCAAATTCTACTTGAGAATATGTTTTATTTGTCATCAAACTAAAATCAAATGAGAATAACATTAATATCACAATAATTGAAAGTATGAAATTATGTACAATTCATTAAACGAGTAAAACCTTTGATGCAATAACTGTAAAATCAACAATTATTTCTTTAATGAATCTCATAACAAAGTAGTCATATTTGAACTTAGTATTATTTTTTTACTATTAAATTATTTTTAAACAAAATAACAATTATTAATATATTGGTTCATTTTTAAATACTTTCATAAGAATATATTTTAACTGCAAGTTATTTTAATTTATCAAAAGATTTTTAGGAAATGAGCTATTATCCATTTATTATTTTCTTATTTTTCAAAAAATATTTTCAGTCATCTCATACACATTTTCAACTATTAAAATTATTGTTTTTATAGAATAAACAAAGAAGCATACACTTCTCCTCCACTCACTAAGTCAACTATTACAATCACCATAATATTTTATTCACCTACCAATATCTCATTCCATTTAGATAACTCTCTCAACAAAATCATTTCTACAATACTTTTTACTCTCCTATGATATTGAATATTTTATTCCATTTAGGTGACTCTCAATGCAAAGAAAAGTAGGAATGTCTTTTTAGGTTAACTAAACAAAGACTTTTTTTTTTTACTTTACAATATGTATAAAAAAAAAAACCAATTATTTATTACAAGGAATGTGGTAGAAAGGTCATTTCATTTTTAAAGAATTTTTTAGAATTTCTTAAAAATTTACAAAAAATAGAATCTAACAATTTTATTTCTAAAAAAATTGATCAATTCAAAAAAGAAAGAAGAATGTTATTTTTTAAGAAAAGTTAATAAATCACTTTATTCTTGAATTATCTAAACAAAACTTACTAAAAAATATTTTATCCCAAATTTATTTTCAAAACTTTCTTATTGAAAACTATCTCATATATAAATTATTTTATTATATAGAGAAATTCTTATTTTATTCTTTTTTTAGAGAAAAATTCACTTGTTTATTAAATATCAAAGAAGTCTATTTTTATGTCTATTATATATATATATATATATATATATATATATAAATTCTCTTATTTTCATACAAGAAATTTCCATTTATGCCTAAAATACTTTTAGAAAAATCATTACCAACAAAATTTTATTTTTAAAATTATTTTCAACATTCTTATTTAAAAAAATTATCATTGGATTATTTTCAAAAAGGACAGTCCTAAAAAAATTAACCATTTATAACTCAATTTAAACTCAAAAATTATCCCCAATATTATTTTATATTCCTAAATTATTTTCAAACAAAATAACAATTATTAATATTTTGATTCATTTTTAAATACTTTCACAAAAATATATTTTAACCACATATTATTTTAATTTATCAAAATATTTTTAGGAAATGAGTTATTTTCCATTTATTACTATCCTATTTTTCAAAACATATTTTCAGGCATTTCATTCACATTTTAAAATTTCAAATACTAAAATTATTGTTTTTATAAAACAACAAAGCATGTAAATTTCAACTACTAAAATTATTGTTTTTATAGAATAAACAAAGCAACATACACTTATCTTCCATTTACTAATTCAACTATTACTATCACCCCAATATTTTGTTCACCTACCAATAATTCATTCCATGTAGGTGACTCTAAAAAAAAAGTCATATTTATAATACCCTTTACGACTCTGATACCCAATATTCTATTCTATTTAGGTGACTCAATACAAAGAAAGTGGGAATGTTTTCTTAGGTTAACCGAAGAAAACCCTAAATAACTTAAGTGCTTTTGGATTAATTGAGTATCATCTTGTAGTAGATGTCAATCTCTATTGTTAGACTTCACCAAAAAGCTCCTAGCACGGTGGAAAAAAGTATCAAATATAGTCAAGTCTTCAATAAAATACTATTTCATGCGAAAAATTACTACAAACTAGTGTATCTCTCATTCTCAATTAGACAAAATTTTTAAAAATAATTCATTTTTCTTGTTTTCATTTGTTTTGGGGCTTATTAGCAATGAAACAAAAAATATGTTAGAATGTTAAACCTAGTTTTTACTTCCCTGGAACTCGATAAAAAACACCATTTACAAAACCCACATCATAGATATACTAAATCAAGAGATAAAAAACAATTATACTAACAAAGTTTTTTGCATTAATAAAAAAAATGAAGATGGTAGATAAGAGATTTTGACTTACCCGAGATTTTACGAACCAAAGAATATCAATTATGGGTGTGTCGACCATGGGTGTGAGAAGAAGGAGAAGAAAACAATGGTTAGGGTTAAGCAATAAGATCTTTTATATTAGTTAATGTATCTATGGAAACAATGGACTTTTCATAAATTGTTCCTACTCACTATTTTTAAAAAGGGCCCATTAAGTTATAAAATTTAAAACTTTTTATTTCATATGGTGTCACTTCCAAAAAATGACACCGTAAATCTGAAATTAGCATCATCTAACTATCCTAATTGAAGATTTTTTATATGATGTGTCACCTTTATAAATTTTAAGTTCAATGGTGTCATTATTTTAAATGCGACACCATAAATAGTGACATCATATATTATTTTTGTAGTAGTGAGTGCAAATATATCTTATTTATCCAAGAAAAATGATGTAACATTATGTGATTGAAACAAAAAGAATTATTAAGGGATTCAAAGATAAGTTTTCATGCCAAGTGTTCAACAGAAAAATAATCCCCCGACTTGCATATGAAGAGTATAATACATCCAAATTCTTTTTTCCCTTACATAAATTATGACCCAGACTCCATTTTTTTGACTCCATACCTTGATCGGGTTCACTTTGATGGTGGACTTAACCTTGCCTTGGATTGTAGCTAGAGGTTGGGATTGCAAGGTCAAAGATGGAATTTGAAGGGTCTTCTTTAATGTCAAGTGTTATGCCTATTGTGATCATTATTTTATGATTCCTTTTTCTCTCTCTTATTCCATTTTTATGTTTCACTTCTTTACACGTGTCTCTATTTTATTAGTTTAACTGTTTAAAGGAGAATCTTAGCAACGATTTTTGTCTTCTAGTAAGTTCATGATGGTGAGAATTCGGCCATAGCTTGATTCTTATGTTCACCTAGATCGTGTTGACTAGTACATGAGACATGACTGAATTCATTATGAGCTTTAGTTCGTATACATCTTTATACAAGAGCTAATTTGTGTTGACTTTTGGACAAACTTATCTACAGTAGATGGATTCCTAAATCATCTACTTCACTTGCCCATTTTTTCTCATGTGTAAGCTCCATCAAGGAGTTTTTGGGTGAGAAAAATGTTTTATCTATATCTATTTTATTTTGGTAGAGTCATTTGCTCCCTAGTAGGGTTATCTGCACAATGATATTAAGTGGTACAAGAATTATCACATTGACACTAATTTACCCTAAGGAGACTCCCAATGGGAGAGTACTTGAGTACAAATACGTATCTTTTAGTGAAAGCTCAAGAACAACAATGTATTATTTAATTATCTATAAACAGTTGCATCAATATGCATTTGGATTGAAGATTTATATATAATGATTAAATGATATCAAATGTATATTTGAATAAATTGTTGGATGATAAATTGAAGAGTTCATATTATGCAAAAAAAATTGGAATATTTAACGATATAGATGATTATAATAGAAAATTTGACAAACCTAGTTAATTTAATTTTTTGTATGATTAAAGTTTTTGTTAATGTATAATGTGAATAAATTATTATATTTTTTTCATTTGATTATATTACACTAAATTGGAATTTTTACTCCTTTGGATGCACAACACCCTATTGAGAAACATGGAAATGTTAACACTTTTTTTCTAAAACTTTTAGATGTAGATATTATTTCCAAGGAACCATAGAGAAATTAAGAAGAGTTCCAAAAGAGTCCAAGAAATGAATGAACAACTTAAATGAATTTTAAATTTATACGATAATAGTTTTGGGTTATGAAAATTTATTATATTGATATGGCTCTTTATAGTTGTAGGCTAAGAGAATTTCTCATCTTTATATGATTCCACATATATTGTTTAATCAAAATTATATACGAAAATTTCACAATCGACCTTCAACTTTGTACTAAATATATTTAGTCATCAAAATTTTGAGTTTCAATAGATATTTCTCTAATTTTGAATCAAATAAGAAATGAGTAAAAATAATAAATGAAAAGGTTATGAGAAATATTTGATGGAATTTGAAATTAACGATGGTAAGATATATTTAGTCCAAATATAATGTGGCGAGTGAAATTAATCCTCAATCTTAACGGAGGTTTGATCCAGATGGAACCATGGGTAGAGCAAGGGCTTATGACAAGTAAGCATACCAGTCCAGGGCAATGGACCATGCATCCTTGGGAAAGAGATGCTCGCATGGCAAGGAAGGCTTTGGACGGACGCCCTCAAGCATATGGCTTACTCATTGAACTTGCATGCACCAGATCATCAGACGAGCTCTTGGGAGCTAGGAAAGCATACCAGTCCCTCTACGGTGAATCCATCAAGGAAGACGTTGCTTCCCGAGTTGAAGGCATCGAACGCCAGGTTAGTACTACTTTTAGTAACGTTTTTTTTTTCTTTTTTTCCTTTTTGCATCAAACTATATTTGAAGTATATGAGCATTATTTTTAGTTGTTTTATTTGAAAATAAAATTTGACTTAGATTAGTGAGATATTATGCAATTTTTTATCAAGTAAAGAGCATTTCTATCTTATTAATTTATTGGAGCATTTTGACTAATTATTTCTTAAAAAGATGGCATTTGTCTTTCTTTCTAACATATATTTTCTCCATAAATGATGTTTGGGCCTAAGGATATGCAATTGCAAATGATCTTTTGAGCCTACTCTTCTACAATTGGAGTGTCGAACTTTTTTTTGTCCCCATTAGTTGGACTCTTAGAAAGTCCTATAATTGTGTCTTTTTCTCAATAATGGAGTTTTATATGGTGCAGTGTTGGTTAGTATACTGTGAGAGGTAATATATATAGTCATGTTAATGAACCAATCAAGAATTACATGATCATAATTATGCAAGATGATTATATTTAGAAAGCAACTTGGTCATATTTGAAAGGTAACTTAAGAGTTTGTTTGATAATGTTTCTACAAAGCACTTTTAGTATAAAAAGAAAAAAGAAAACTTTTTTTGAAGAAAAATCAATTGTTTGAAAAAAATTAGAAAACACTTCCAAAAAAAATTAAAAAATCACTTAAAACCACTTGTAAATAAAACACTTTTAATAAAAACACTTCAAGAAGAAACACTGTTAAATACGCTCTTAAAGTGTGTTTGATAGTGTTTTTACTCCGTCTTTTTAGTGGAAGTGTTTTCTTTGGAAGTATTTTTACAAAAATCATTTATCAAGTGTTTCTCTAAAAAATATTACAAGTGACTTTTCAATACTACAAGTGATTTTTCATATTTTTAGAAGTGTTTCCTAAATTTTACCAATCATCTAATTTTTTTTCAAAAACACTTTTTAGGCTAAAAACACTTCCTACAACTATTGTCAAACATAATCAAGAGTGCGTTTGCAAAATTTTCACAATTTACCTTCAACTTTGTACTAAATATATTTAGTCATCAAAATTTTGAAATTTCAATAGATATTTCTCTAATTTTGAATCAAATAAGAAATGAATAAAAATAATAAATGAAAAGAATATCTGAAATATTTGACGGAATTTCAAATTAACGATGGTAAGATATATTTAGTCCAAATATAACGTGGGGAGTGAAATTAACCCTCAATCTTAACGGAGATTTGATCCAGATGGAACCATGGGAAGAGCAAGGGCTTATGACAAGAAAGCAACCCACTCACAGCCGAATTGTTCAAAAACTGGGCTGGCCCTGGCTCAGTCCAGCCCATTATCACCCGAAGGCTGTTTACACAACTTCTTCTCCAAACGCTACGATTGGATCGATTCTGAGTTCAAGGTGCTGCAACTATCTATTCCGAAGTCAATCAATCAACCTCTAGGTTAGATACAGTTGTTTGAATACCGAGAAAATATTGCTTCTAGCATTACCTAAAACTCATATGACCATTCCATCTCGGGTTTTATTTATTTTTAAGTTTTTTTAAAGATAAAAAACACTTAGAAGACATATGGAGAGCACATCATTCTCACTTGTTCTTTAGCAATGCTCCTTCTCTACTTGAGACTCATCTCTACAAGCACAACTCCATAGGCATCGGCAACATCTAGTTACACCTTGTCCAGAAATTCTTTGATGATTTTTCTAGACCCAAAAACAATAGAGGAAACTTTATGATAAAGTAATACAAGTATTTATGTTTTTGTGAGTGTTTAGTTAGGTTGATAATTTTGGACAAATTTCCTAAGTGTCTCTTAACTCAATTTTTCCTCTATTGAAATTCATTTATATATTTATATCATCAAGCTTTATCATATGTTGGATCCAATTTGAAGTTCATTTATGGACCATAAGGCATAAGGTGTTTTTTGTTTTTTTAGCTTAATTTTAAATATAGATTAAAACTAAATAGTGCTTAATATTATTAAGTATTAGGTTGTTTGTTTTTGTAATATTTTATTTCTATTAAGTATTAAAAAAGAAAGGAAAACAACATAGTACTTTTTCCATTTAGAAAAGCCAAATATTTTGGCTTTTTCTATTCAGCCAAATTTTAGCTTTTTCTATTCACTTAAAAATTTATAATAAGTGACGAAAAGTAGAAAAACAAACAACTTAAAGTCTGAAAGCAAATTTTTTTCAACCAAAAACTAAAAAGACAAATACCCTCTAAGTCTTCTTCTTGCCAAACCTAGCCCATTACATATCGCAATTTAAAACTTGAAAGCCCATTTTGCCCACCAACCAAACATTGTTCTTTCCCTCCCACATCTTTGATTTTGGAGAGCTTTAATCAAACACATTCTCTCTAATGGTAACTAAAAACTCATGACCACATAAAGAAACCATGCAACAAATATTATTATCAACATGAAATAATGTAATGAAAAATTGCTTCTTGTATCAACAGCTTTTGGTAGCACTTGTAAGTACTTATAGATATGAAGGATCATGAATTAATGATGTGGCAGTTAGATCAGAGGCTATAAAACTTGGTATAGCCATTAATAGATATGGTGAAAAGAAGAAGCTATTCAAAGATGAAGAGACTGTAAGGATTCTAGCAACAAGAAGCAAGCCTCATCTCAAGGCCATCTTCAAATGTTACAAGGAGACTTTTAACAAGAACATTGAAGAGGTATAACATAATCATGATATTATATTTGTTAATTCTTAGGGCCTGTTTGAAACATTAGAATATGAAATAGGAATAGGAAATCCATTCTATTTTCCAATCATTATTACATTTGAATTATTCAAAAATGGAAATAAGAAGTAAAAAAAAAGAAAAAAAGCATGTTTCCATACATTTATATGAAAAAACCACAAAATAGGAACTCTAGTTTATAAAATACAAATTTCAAGTAGTTATCTAAAAATAATTAACATTTCATGCACTTTTTGGTCAAATTACATCTTTGATAATTCAAATACTACATTTTAATTATATAAATGCTACCTTTGACTGGATGAATACATAAAACTTGAATTATTTTTACAAAGTTCCTATTTTGTAATTATTTTTACACAACTATACGAAAACACACTTTTTCTTAAAAATAAAAAATAACAATAATAAAAAAAATTATTACCAAAAAAATGATTTTTTTTTTTTACATAATACATGTCATCCAATATTCCTATCATATTTCAATTCCTGCATATCAAAGACACTTTTTATTCTTTACTTATACATTAATAAATGAATAAAGAGAAAAAAGAGAAAAAAAAATGAAAGTTAATTAGTATTAGACTTAAAAGTTAGTATTTGTTATCCTTCTTTGTTATCTTGTCTTCTTCTTTTCTCTTTCTTTATTCCTTTTCCCTCTTTCTTGTATTTCCTTCTCTTCCATTTTCCTCTACTTTTATCACTTTTTCACTTCAAAAGAGTTAAAAAAGAATTATGTAATATTTGAAACACTAGAATAGAAAATGGGAATGGGAATAAAAGGAACCTATTCCATTTCCTATTCATTTCTAAATCCAAATTACTTATTAAATATAGGAATGAAATTAAAATTTCAATCTTGTGGATACAAATTCTTTCTTTCTTTTTTTTTTTTTTAGGATTTTGATTTTTCTCTTTTACATGATGTTATGATTTATCTTTATTTTTATTCTATTTTCACATACCAAATACATTCTAAGAAGTAATTAAATTGAAATATATATTTTGCTAATAGTTTAACATGTAAAATTATGTACAGAAAAACATATTGTTTTGAATCATGGAACATTATTTGTGCGGTCCACTCATGTGCCTTTTTTTTACTCTATTTTTATTCTTATTCATTATATTGTTTATAAACTCCAGCCTTTTTTTATAAATTCTTTAAAAAAAAAAACTATTCTCATTCTTGTGTTACTTTGAACAATTCTTTTCATTTTAATATTTATTAGAACTCATTTTTCCACGAATTAGCTTTCAAAAATATTAATTTTAATATAATTCCTCATTGTTTAGGATCTTGATGAGCCATGTTTGAAGGACACGATTTATTGCTTGTATGCTCCTCCAATGTATTTTAGTAAGGTGAGATAAATTCACTATAACACATTACAAAAATGATCTTTTTACTTTTTTGTTGAAACATTTCTTGGACTATTTTTCTTTTTTTAATCTTAGATTTTAGATTCGGCAATGAAAGCTAATGCAAACGAGAATGAAAAAGAAGCCCTAACTCGAGTTATTGTAACCCGAGCCAATGTTGATATAAAGGTCATTGCTGAGGAATATAATAAGCAATATGGAACTCCTCTAACCAAGAAGATCGAAGATGTAGCTCTTGGAAATTATAAAGATTTCTTAGTCACATTGGTTTAAAGAGTTGTTTAATGGAAGTGATTAAAAATGCCTCTTGATGAACTTGTTCTTTTTCTTTGAATCAAACTCTACTTATGCTTTATTTTCCTATGTTTGTAAGAGCAAAGTGTAATAGTAAGTGTGGTGTTACTATGAAGTAAAACTTTAATAAATCATTAATTCTAGTATGACTGAGTTCCAAAGCATGTCTTTTAATTGATTAAGGATAGTGTGTGACAATATCATTATATTATAAAGCATGGTTATATAATAATATTCTATTTGGATTCAGGAGACTGTGTGATAGTATCATTTAATTTCAAAAAACCTATCTTTATAGCATAATGGCCTTTAGGGCATTAGGTTAATTGGCCGACTTCTTCTGGGAACCAAATCATAAACTTTAACCCTACTTTAAGTTTAGGTTGTACATTAATTAATCTAATTGAGTGATATCTCAAATCAACTCAAGCTCTAAAGTTGATGTCAATCCAACTAATCTAGCCTAAATTGCTTCAATCCATACATTAACAAGCATGTGAAAAAAAAAACATATTTATACCATTCTTGTAATGCTTGAAGTGTCTTGACTACCACATCATCAAGAGAGACATTGTTCCTCTTGTAGAATAGCTCTTTGATCACCTTCTAGTCCTTCACAAGTCTCATAGCAATCACACAAAGTAAGTATATCTTAATCAAATTTGCTCTTTTTGTTGTGAAATATGTAAATAACATAATTCAATCGGGTTCTTGAAATCATTAGTTTCTACTAGTACTAGCTATGGAAATTTCACATTTGCAAAGTATTTTTTAGGGTTTTTGATGCAACAAAAGGTTTCATGCAATGCAGGCATCAAGTGCCTATAGATTGGAAGTTCCTCAAGTTTCCCTAAAAATAGATAAAGACTCAAATATGAATTGCATGCATTTTTTTACTCATTAACAATGTGTAGAAAGGACTAGTTGGAATGTTGCATACAAGTACTACTTTTGTAAATCTAATTAAAGATCTACTAATGGTTCCTTGAAGTTGCTTCAATGCAAAAACCCTACTAGAAATTCGCACTCAACTACCAAAAAAATTGTGATTCAGTTAAAGAAGATGAAGTGATTACTATCATCTGTACCTTAGTGATAGAAGCGTCATGTTCATCTTTGTAGAGGTGAAAAGTTGTGATAAGCTATGTGTTGCTTCTTGTACTCATCAATATTCCAATTATTTCTTCATGATAGCATAAACTATCCATGGAGAGCATTGTGAGGAATATAAAGGCTTTGTAGGGAATTGTGGTTTCTATTCGTTAGAATAAAAAAAACACTTAAAAAAACGTGTTTGGCAAATGGTGACTTAAAAAACATGGTTGTTTTATGTCTTCTCAAAACTATGTTTTCAGAGAAAATATTTAAAGATAAAACACACACACACACACTTAAAAGACATATAGAGAGCGCATTGTTCTCACTTGTTCTTTAGCAATGCTTCTTCTCTACTTGAGACTTGTCTCTACAAGCACAACTGCATTGGCATTGACAACATCCAGCTACACATTGTCCATACCCAACTGGAAATTGTTTGATGATTTTGTAAAGACTAAAAAACAATAAGGGAAACTTTATGATAAAGTAATACAAGTATTTATGTTTTTATGAGTGTTTAGCTAGATCAGCAATTCTAGAAAAATTTCCTAAGTATTTCCTAACTCAATTTTTCCAAATCCTTCCTCGAACTACTAGCCTAATGAAGATAAAGATATTGAATTTACTAAGAGACCAAGGTATATAGTTGAGGTTGTAGATGGATGAGATGGAATCAACCAAAGTTTTTCAAAGTGTTTCTTCTATAACTATTTGTTTCTAAAAAGAGTTGAGGAAGCCATGATAACTATTTTTGTCTAAGTGTTTAAATGTCATGTTCCAAGATCAATCTAGGTTTTGGTCAAATCAATTCAAGTTGGTTTTTTTTTTCTTAACCACGAGATCAAGGGCTTCTTTCCATTTAAAACCTAAAATTGCTTCCTATTTTGGGGAAGAGATACCTGTAACCATTCTCCTTCCCTCGTGAGCTCTCTCTATCCTTATCTAATTAAGGGTGTTTGGTTGTTAAGAAAATTCCCTTTTTTCATCTTGATTTCCAAACTATATTCCTATAGATTTCCTTAAAAAAATGGGTTGATTCTCCTATTCCATTCATCTTTCAATTTCTTATCTATTTAGGTTTTGGGTGAAAACTCATTTTCTTCTTGATTGAACTTCAAGAAGAGGTCAAGATCAAACTTAAGCTAGATTCTTTTATTGATGAGCGAATCAATGCTCAATCATGTCAATCATTGTGCTACTACTATTGAACTTTGGTCCATACGTGAATAACTTTTTTGGTCTCAATCGAAGGCCAAAGTGATGCAACTTTGTATGATGCTATAGACATTGAAGAAATGAGCTCTTAGTGTAGAGGAGTATATTCTTAAGATGTGAGTTTTGACTGACAATCTTAACTATATTGGTTAGGTCATTATTGATAAAGATCTTATTCTTTATATTCTTATTGGATTTTATCCTGAATATGAGTCAATCATTGTTAATCTTACTTCAAGAAACGATGCTCTCACTCTTCAAGAGGTTCAATTTGTCATATAGACTCATGAAATGATGATTCAACATCAATTGGTCTTTTTGCCAACTGATTTGCAAAATTCTCCCTCTACTAATGTTGCTTATCGCAGATCTTTTCTTGTTGTATTGAGTAATGCCAATCATGGTGGTAACTCTCATTTCCATGGTCATCATGGCCTTGACAATGGTGGTTCTAGTCATGGCAACAAGCCAATCTGTCAACTTTGTGGCAAGATTGGTCATGTGGTTGTTAAATGCTACAAAACGTTTGATATTAGCTTTTCAAGTGTTGATTTGACTAGTTATTAGGCAAATATTGCTTTCACCTCTAACTTTGCAGATCACGAGTGGTATGTCGATAGTAGCGCAACAAACCACATCACTGTCGATATGAACAATCTGACTATCAAGGTAGATTACATGGGCAATGAGAAGCTTATGGTTGGTAATGGTTTTAAACTTGCTATTTCTCAGTTTGGAAATTCCTTTTTACCTTACAAAAATTCTTCTAAACCTCTTCTCCTTAATAACATCTTACATGTTCCACACATAACCAAAAATCTTTTTAGTATTTCTCAATTTACAAAATATAATAATGTTTTAATTGAATTCTGTCATGACTATTGTCTAAGCAAGGACAAAGCTTCAAAGAAAATTATGGAGGAACGAGCTCTTAGGAATGGTCTCTATCAACTTGATCTCACACAATCACAATCTTCATAGTCCAAGTCATCTTCTATGTTCAAGGCCTTGCTTTCTCTGCTACAAGAGCCTAGTGTTTCTCAATCTAGTTGTCAAAGTGTGTCAATCAATTCTTCAATAAAAAAAGTCTTGGTTCCTATATTGTGCTTCAACTTCTACCACTACAAAATTGATTTGGATTCAATCTCTATTTCATGAGTTGGGTCTTTCTCTTGAAAAACCCTCATGTGGTGGTGTGATAACATTGGTGTTATTGTGTTACTTCAAATCCTATTTTTCATGCCAAAACTAAACATATCAAGATTGATATTCAATTCATGCTTGAGAAAGTGCTCAACAATGAAGTGGATGTTTGTTATATTCCATATAAAGAGCAAACAATTAATGTCTTTTCTAAGCCTTTGTCTATTTCTCGTTTTCTTTTCCTGTGTAACAAGCTTTCACTTAGTACCATCGTTTAGCATGTGAGGGGTATATTAGTGATACAATTAAATTAAGCTTATACCTATTAGGAAGTTTGTTAAGAGTTTGTTATGCCAACTTAGACTATAAGTAACTAACTAATCCTTCTTGTAATAGCTATATATATCAAAATCAATAAGTAACAGTTATATATATATATATCAAAATCAATAACAGACTTAAGTGAGTGTTGTCATTTTCACCAAATCCTTTCTCTAAGTGATGAGCATCAATCTCTTCCATACAAACCAGACGGTAAAATAAGAATGAAATGCTCATCATTTCAATTACAACTTGGTAATGTAAAACCAAGAATTAGCAAAAAATTCTAAGTGCCACTACCATGTCCTACCTTCTTGCATGCTTATTTTTGAGACCTAAATCAATCAAATTCAGATAGTCCCTCATTGTCTCATGCACACAGTTCACCAACAATTCTGTCATGCTCGTTCAAGTCTCCTTCAATCACATACAAGTGGCATCAATCTGGAAACAAGTAACAGAAAGAAGGTAGCAGATCACACTCAAAAATGACCATGCACAAAGATGATTCTGTTACCCAATTGATGGATGTTTGACAGAATTTGTGGAGTGGTTCTAGCATTAAAAGAAGATAGGGAGATGTGCAGAATGTTGAAACTCAAATGGGCATACACAGCAACCTGCACTTTGTTTTGTGACCAACATGCAAAAGTTTGTACCATTTAATATTTCAAAGGGAACATAAGGAAAGTATGTACTGATCCGAACTCAGTCCATGTTAAGCTTCATTATTTTCGAAAGTTCAGTAAAGAAGTGCAGACACATGTCCAATTCTGATGCTCTTTGCAGTAAATATGAAGGAAAAAAATCGCAAACAAATAAGTATGCCTTATAAATTATTAGAAAGATAGTGTGAAAAGTCAAAGAATTAAATTAGATAAAAAGAATGAAAAGAAAAATCAAAGAATCAAATTAGAATGATAGAAACAAAAAAAATTGGATGTTTCATTTCCACTCAAACTTCATCACACATCGCATTTTTCAGTCCAAAAAATAATTGAATAGAAGAACAATGAAACAAAGAAATCTCTTGAAAACTAGATGATCAAAGGTACTCCCGGAGAAAAAGCAGATCAAACGACTAGGAAAGCAACAGCAACCATGGCTGCCATCAGCAGCTGATACCCAGACACCGAGATCCCATAAGCAGAACTGGGTGCTGGTGCTGCGGGGGTGGAGGGGGCTGGTGCTGCGGGGGTGGAGGGGGCTGACGCTGCGGGGGTGGAGGGAGCTGATGCTGCGGGGGTGGAGGGGGCTGATGCAGGAGACACCCACGCTTCCAGCACTGTGATGGCAAGCTTCTGTCCATAGTTGGCACAATGGTCGTTCACACCACAAATATACCACTTCCTTCCAGGGGTGGCCAGTGTAATCACATCATTTCCAGTGGTAAGAGCCTCATTTGCTGGTGGTATAGCGCAGTTCGTGAAGGCAGTACCGTTAACTTTGAAGACATTGTGCCTTCCCGCCGTGTATTTGAAGACTGCATATATGAGAATTGGCGACAATATTTTTAGCAGCTTGAATTAAAAGAAGTCATAAAGGGAAAAGAAAGTGATAGTTTGAGCTACATTACCTAGTTTATCGCCAACATGAAAGACTTTGTCCTTGGCCCAGGCTTCATAGTCGAAATTAATGGTCCAACCTTGATCATCTCCAACAGTAAACTCAGTTGCCATGGCCACAGCAGGAAGAAGAATTGCGAGGATTGCAAGGGCAGCTAAATGTTTAGAAGCCATTAGAGCTGATTGAAGTTGATTAGTGGTAAAGTTTCTTTATACCAGCTTCAATGTGTTTCTCCGACTTGCACTGATGTCCATTTAAGGGTCTATTTATAGCAACTTTTTTAGCTCGGAGTTTCATCGAAAGCCTCAACAACCATGAGAAACAGGCTGGTTAGAACGAAGTTATGCCATAGCTAATGTTACAAAACAAAGAATTTTCTTCTTTAAGAGATTTCCTTTGTCCAAACATACTATCAAATAAAGAACGATAATTTTTTTGAACTGGAGTCATGATTTTGGCATAAATTACTAAACAATGGCTAATTGTTAACTTTAGAAGTACAAATGGAACTCCCTTAAGAGGGTGACTCTTGCCGGCTTGGAGACTAGGCTGGAAAAAGGCAAATAGAAAAAGTGGGACCACAAAAATGCCAAACCAAACCCAATTTGGACGACCTTTTAATTAATCTAAGTTGTTCATGAAGCAGTCTCTACCACTTTATGATCCATGACTCAGATATGCGTTTTATTCTTAAAAACATGTCATGGTTAGATCACGCATGTTACAGAAAATTTGAATGGAAATTAATTATGTAACGGCACGTCAAATGCAAAATTGGAAGCAATACTACTTTAATTAGTTTCAACGTCCGAAAAAATTTAAAAGAAATTTGAGGCATGTAATGCAAAAGCTTTTAAATTTGAGGCATATAAATTTAAAAAAATTAATTAAGGATTTTAATGAAAAAATTTAAAAGAAATTTGTATGTCAGCCTGATGTATTAGCAACTATACCATCTTTAGTAGAAGCATAGCTATATACATGTGGGTCGTTCAAATCAAGTGACACATGGCATATGTATCAAAATGGGTGTATGCAAAAACATTGTAAGACCCTAAATCTAACAAGCGGAAGCATATGCATATTAAAACCTTAGATCAACAACTTCATAGTGCATTAACTGAGATATGGATGTTGCCAAATCATTTCCAATCAATGAAAGAGTCTCATAAACTGAGAGATCTTCCATTTGATTGCTAGCTTTTCCTTGGTTCCTAGAACTTGAGGTGGTAGTAGCCTCACAGAGGGGTGGTGGCTAAGGCTCTGTTGGGGAAATGCTTTCAAAATAGTTCTAAAAAACAATTTTTAAAAATTATTCATTGATGTTTTGTAGTACAAAAATTTGTTTTAGATCTTGAAATGTTATTAATCTATTTTCTATATCTTGAAATTAACTTTTATTCATAGTATTTTATTTTTAATCATTCTTCATATTTGTATAAATACTTTTTAAAATAACCCTTAGAAAACAATTGAAAATAACTAAAAGATGATCTCTAAAAATATCATATTTTTTGTTTTTTGGTTTTCAAACATATTTTCCTTCTTTTTGCCTAAAGAATAGAACATTATTTTTAAAAATAGTTATCAAGCGAAGCCTAAGGCTCTCCTCTCTAACGTGAATGGGAAGATAGTAATGGCAAGAGTAAAACCCTAAACCCCTAAGAGAGCTTCTAGTGAGCTTAAACGACTTGAGCCCATCTTGGGCTTAGGTCCTTAATCTATTAAGTAACTAATTGATTAATTAACCTTATTAAGCTTCAATTAATCAATTAACCCAATCCATAGAGACCGTTCATAAGCTCTTGTGCAACCTTGCACATTAACTAAAAGGCTCTTATATACACATGAATAAAGAATCCAAATAACCCTCAGTAAACATGCTATCAAGAAATACGAATTTGAGCAAAGACTACTAGGACCCATAGAAAAATTATTGGCTTCCTTAGAATCCAAATTTGAAGTTAACTCAAAATCTCATTACAGAGAGTCAACTACACTCTAGTATCTTATGATATTACAATAAGATACAAGAACTCAAGTATGTGATCTACTATTCATCATATGTAGGTTCCCCATGAATTGGTGTTTATAATCTAATTAGGTATATGCTATCACACTCTCAAAATTGTCTTTACAATCTTTAAGTACTCTTAAATCTTCCTATTATGTTATCAACTAGCATACTCTAACTCACAAAGAACATATATCAAATTCCAATTAAGGAATTACTACAACTATATATTTCTTGATCACATGTCCTTAGGATCACCCAAATGGACATGTTTTCTCAAACCCATGAGATGTCATGGTGCCTATCTTGACTATACCTTTTGCCACCAATCTTCATTAACAATGACCTAATTCATGAGAAATATTTGACCACTTTAAGGTCTCACCTATAAGTCAAAGTCATTAATGACTTTAACACAAGCTTAGTGTCCTCTCAAGGCTAAGAGCTCATAACTACTTGATAGTTAATGTCATAACTTACCATACACACTAGTACACTCACCATAGGAAACTCATCTCGATAACCAGGACAAGTTATCCTCTTAATGAGGAGCTAGCACATTACAACCTCAAATAAATTGTCTAAATTCATGAATTAGCTATGAAAAATTAAATACTTACAAAAAACTTATGACTTGGATCTTTTGTACAACTCCTAATACACCTAAATCATGTACAATGCAAAAGATATCAGAATTAAATGCTTTAATAGTATAATGCATTGATAGGACAAATAAATTGAGGAAATTGGAATCTTATTAATGAATAATAATTCCATTATTATTATTATTATATCATGTCATGTTTTTAAGGGTTTTATCATAACACTTTCTAAAATTAATGCCTAAACTAAGGTAGTATAAAACCCTAAGGCTAGACCAAGATAGGGTACACATAAATTATCCTAGTCTTTTTTCCCTCATATACTCTATTCCTATTTGTTTGTCCTTTTATTAATGATCGAGGACTAACTTGACCATCAAAGAGGGTCAATCAAATCCCCACTCTATCTTCTTCTATATCACAAAGATAGGTCATATTCAAGGATAGAGTTGCTACATTTTAAAGAGGGTGAAACACATTGATGTTGTCTATGGTAAATGGTAGAAAAACCTAAATGATAGTCATAATGCAAACTTACTCAAGTGGCAAGTGACTGCATGAGGACCTTTCAGCTTTCCTACAACTCTAAGAGTAGATAACCACAATGGAAAAGAGGATGAGGAAAGAAAACAAGGAAACCTTGCCAAGAATAGAGGAGCTAGTGAAAAGAAACAAGGGTGTTAGCTCAAGAAAATGTGAAATTCAAAGGGTTACATGCAAAAAAAAAAAAAAAAAAAAAAAAAAAAAAAAAAAAAAAAAAAAAAAAAAAAAAAAACAAAGAAAGAAAAAAAAAAGTAACATTAAAGAGAAAATGATCAAGAAGGGATTTGTTGATTCTAAGTGATCAAAACATTATCTAAGGTACATGACCTTGTTGTCTTAGAGGAAGGCCTTAATAGGCAACTAGGGTGGACCAAATAAGACTCCACTATTGATACAAGAAAGTAATGTAAAGCTCATCGTCTTCATGTCTTGTGAGAGATTGTTTTAACACCATTTACTCATGACATTCTCCAAGAGGAGGCTACAACAATGAGTTTGTTCTCTCGAAGTTCAACATGTTTAGCAGTACTAGTGATCCCCACAAGTATCTAATGCATTTATGCCAAATGATGGTACATAACCACCACTTATTATGCAAAGTCTTCCCCTTATGTCTGACGGTACCAACATTATTATGGTTCCATCAACGCTTGTCCGAATTAATCTTGAGCTTTGGAAGTTGTGTTTATAGCATACTATATTCACTCTATTTGATAGGAAAAAGGGTTGGAAGCAAAATGTGTAGGAGAGTTAATAAAGGCATGCATATTTGCAGTGATTTAACATTGAAATATCTCAAGTTTGGTGATGCATCACGCAAGCAGTGATGATGGCTTTCAAAGGACTTCCAAAGAGTTCAAACCTCATTAACTCACTCTCTAATTCAACACGGACAACCATGTAGGGATTATTTGCTAAAGCAAGGAAACAGGCCATGCCAGAGAAGACCTGAAGTCTCAATGATAAAGAAAGCTACCTCCTGTGGTGCCCTCCTTATTGAAGCATCATTCTGTCAAATTCGTAACTAGTCGGGAAGTAATAGGAAAGATGTGTCTCAAATTGAAAGAGAAGAGAAGAAGCGAACTCGAGAAAATATTAACTTTCATCTAGAAAATCGTTCCAAACCCAACTATATGCTGTAAAAAGTGTCCTAGTAACACATCCTCTAAGAGATTAAGTCATTGAAAGGATTTTGACCATCCAAACCCTTTTCGGTCATAGTGGGGGAGTGCAAGCCTCATAAGTATTGCGACTACGATGAGGATCAAGGGAATCGGACCGACAAGTATTGAAGTCCAAAACGACATATAAAAGAGTTTGTAAAAAGTGGGAAGTTAACGGAGTTCATGGATAAGAAGGGAATTTGCAAGAAGAAGAATAAGATAACAAAGAGAGACTCCTTCCACCTCTAGGGCCACCCTCGACAATCATTGCCACTATTCATAGTAGGCTACGAGTTACCAGGGAGTGATTTTTTTGTTTTAGCAAAAAAACAATCATAGGGATATTTATTATTGATTACTTTGTTCTAAAGCCTACTACATATATATATATATATATATACAAATCCGTCTAACTGTAGTTGTTGCTTTAGTAGTTCTTGATAACAGTCTAACTAATCATTAACAATAGTCTGTTCATATTGTTGTAGGTCTTAAGGTGCGGTTGCTGCTTCTGGTAGTCTGTTCTTGTTGTTGCAAGTCTTGATGTTCAGTTACTACTCCTAGTAATGTTATGTTGTTCAGTTATATGGCATGGGACAATGGAGAGTTTGATATAAAAGGTGGAGAACTGTAAGCTTGGAAGATGCTTGGTGAAGATATCGGCGACCTGACCAGATGAGGGAATATACATATTAAGGGTTTTATGAAGGACTTTATCAAGAATAAAATGAAGATCTATATCAATGTGTTTTGAGCGGGCATGGAAGATCGGATTGGCAGCTAGGGTAGCTGCACTTTTTTTATCACACCAAACTAAGGGAGGAAGTTCATCTGATAGTGAAGGATTTGAAATCAAATAAATTTTATTGAATTTGATTTTCTTTCTAATTTTCTTACATTAAACCTAATAAGAGAATGTGAGATTTCTGCTTTTTTTTAAAAAAAAAATTATTTCCTAATTATTTTCATAATCCAAACAAAGCATAAGTCTCTATAAGTGGAAAGCAAATTAAAAATATCCTCTCATTCTTTGAGTGGTCTATGAAAGTATAACTCATCATTCTTCAATAATCTAAAGGCTTCTATATATAGGCTCACATTATTTCTTCATACTACAACATTAACTTTATATTATATTGATTAAATAAAAATAAAACAGCAAGGTATAAAAACATCAATAAACTTTAAAATAAATAAATAAATAAATTTGTAAGACTGTCACAACAGGTATTCATCCTCATTTCTCTTTTCCATATTTCATATTTCGAAGATACCATTTTCTTTCAATCATATAAAAAATAATTGAATGAAAAAACCATAAACCAAAAGAAAATTCTTGAAAACTAGATGATCAAAGGTACTCCTGGAATAAAAACAGATCATCAAATAGCTAGGAAGGCAAGAGCAACCATGGCTGCCATCAGAAGTTGATAACCGGACCTAGAGATCCCATGAGTAGAGTTGGGTGCTGGTGCTGTGGGGTTGGAGAGGGCCGGCGCAGGAGACATCGACTCTTCCAATACAGTGATGACAAGCTTCTGTCCATAGTTTGCGCAATTGTCGTTTACACCACATATGTACCACTTCCTTCTAGGCGCGGCTAGTGTAATTGCATCATTTCCAGTGGTAATAGGTTCATTTTCTTGTGGTATAGTGCAGTTCGTGAAGGTCGTACCATTCACTTTGAAGACATTGTGCCATCTCGCTATGTATTTGAAGACTGCATGTATGAGAATTGACCATAATACTTTTAGCAGCTGGAATAAAAGGAAGTGATAAAAAGGAACATGAAATCATAGCTTAAGGCTTGACCTACATTACCTAGTTTATCTCCAACATGAAATATTTTCTCCTTAGCCCAAGCTTCATAGTCGAAATTAATGGTCCATCTTTGGTCATCTCCAACAGTAAATTCAGTTGCCATGGCCACAACAGGAAGAACAAATGCCAAGATTGCCATGGCGCCAACAAACCACTTAGAAGCCATTGGAGCTTATTGAAGTTGAGTAGTCACCAAGTTTCTTCTAATGTTCAGCTTCAATGGTTACTTGAACAGGTGATTTTCATCTTTGGGTCTAAATTAAGGGTCTATTTATAGCTAAATGTTTTGACCAACAGAATTTCATTGAAAACCTTAAAAACAACATGAACAGGTTGGGTCAGCTGGTCAGAGGATGTTGTCGAGATGAGAATCAATTATGATTTTTCTACTGATTTTCATTAACCAAAATAGAGTACATATACACAGAGGAATAACAAGATCACTCCTATATGCAAGAGGAAGTCTTAGTCTTAAGGAAGACTCAACTACTCTGCTATATACAAAGAAATATTTGAATTTGAATAAAGATCGGATAACATATCTTTGTTAGATGCTGATATGCCCCCTCAAGATAGGCCACGTGGAACGAGGCCAATCTTGACTCGTAATTTCTAGAATTGAGAATGAGGCAGAGGTTTGGCTAGAAGATCAACAAGTTGGTCTGTAGATGAAACATGAGCCACGTAAAGAGCACTAGATTGAACTTGGTCACGGAGGAAGTGATAATCAACTGCCACATGCTTCATTTGAGAATGGAAGACCAGATTTGAACTTAACTGTGTTGCACTGACATTGTCGTAGTAGACAACTGGGGGGCTGGCCAGATTGATGCAAAGTTTAGAGAGCAAAGAGCAAACCCAGCAGAGTTCAGCAGTAGTAGCAGCAACTGAGCGATATTCTACCTCAATAGAAGAACGAGCCACAGTTTTCTACTTCTCAGAGCTCTAGGAAATGAGATTGTTGCCTAAGTAAACAAGGTAAGCACCAGTTGAAGAGTAGTCATCCTTGTTACCTACCCAGTCAGCATCGAGGAAGGTATGAATCGAGTCAGAGAAAGCATGAAGGGATAGCGGTGAGGTGCGATGAAGAAGAAGGTCATCATTTACGGTGCCATTGAGGTAACGTAAAATTCGTTTAACTAGAGTCTAATGTTCATCTGTTGGTTGATGCATGAACTGAGACATTTCGTTAATAGCAAATGAAATGTCCGGACGAGTGAGAGACAAGTATTGAAGGCTGCCCACTACAATTCTGTATTCCGTGGGGTCAAAGAGAGGCGATCCAGATGATAACTTGATGGAGGACGAGTTGGTTGGTAAAGGTGTATGAACTGGTTTGGTAGCTTGCATATTAGTTCTAGTGAGCAGATCCTTTATATATTACCTTTGTGAGAGTAAGAGGCCATGACAATAAGGAACAACTTCTACACCAAGAAAATATGATAGAGGGCCCAGATCTTTGAGAGAAAAATGTTGAGCTAGACACTCAACAACTTGGGATACAAGATCGTTACTATTCCCAGTGATTATAATGTCGTCAACGTATACCAACAGATAGAGGAGGTTGGTTCCAGTATGTAGAATAAACAGAGAAGTGTCAGAGTGAGAGTTCTTGAACCCAGAATCTACAAGAAATTGGCACAATTCATGATACCAGGCCCGAGGAGCCTGTTTGAGACCATAAATGGCTTTGTGAAGCTTGCATACATGGGTGGGTTTATCAGTGTCAATGAAGCCAGGAGGTTGTGCCATATATACTGTTTTTGATAGAGTACCTTAGAGAAAGGCATTGTTTACATCTAATTGGCAAAGAGACCAGCCATTGCTTACGGCAATACTAAGCACAAATCTCACAGTAGTTGGCTTGATTACTGGACTGAATGTTTCAAGATAGTCCACACCTGGTCTTTGATGAAAGCCTTTGGCTACAAGGCAAGCTTTAAACCTATCAATAGAATCGTCAGAGTTTCTTTTAATGTGAAACACCCACTTACAACCTACAAGGTTGGTGATGCCGGTTGGAGAAACAAGTTCCCAAGTCCCATTGGGAACAAGGGCATCATACTCTTCGGACATAGCGTTGCGCCAGTTTGAGTCTTTGAGGGCTTGAGCAACAGGTGTGGGTTCGGAACTGGGGGAAGAGGCTAGGTGTGTGTCGAGATTGAGTTTTTGGATAGGTTTGGTGATATGGTTTTTGGCGCGGGTAGTCATGGAATGGTGAGGAGCTGGTGTAGAGACTTGTTGTGAGGCAGGTTCTGGTTGTAGTGTAGGTCCTGGTTGATGGGGGTGGTAGAAACGTGTTTGAGATGTGATTTGCAACAGGGGCCAAGTTTGGAGCTTGTACTTTTGGAGTGTAAGAAGGCGGTTGTGTTGGAGGAGGAATGGGAATGGTGATAACTGGTGGAATCCAATTAGAAACTGTTGGTGGTAAGACATGGTTGCTGAATGTTGAGTGTGGTGTAAGGAAATATGGATTCAACAAATTAGACATGACGAGAGATATATGTTTTAGAGGTGGTTGGTTCAAAATAGAGATAGGCACTTTGGGACAAAGAGTAACCAAGAAAGACACAGAGTGTGGACTTGGGGGCTAGTTTGTGGGATGAATAAGGACGAAGCCATGAATAACATAAGCATTCGAAGATTTTGAGTTTAGCATAATTTGGTTTTGTTTTGAAAATTAATTCAAAGGGAGTGGAGGGGTTGAGAGTAGGGGTGGGCATCCTATTAATTAAGTATACAGCAGTATTGAATGCATGAGGCCAAAAGGTGAGAGGTAAGGAGGCATGGGAGAGTAAGGTGAGGCCAATTTTGACAATGTGACGGTGTCTTCTTTCAAAGTAGCCATTGTGTTCGGGTGTATGAGGTGGACTAGTTAGATGAGATATACCAACGGTATAAAGGTAATCTTTGAGGCCCAAATATTCTCCCCCATTGTCATAATATAAAGTGACGACTTTGTGGTTGAAGTAATTTTCAACAATGGTTTTATAGCGTCTAAACACTTCGTGAATATCTGATTTTCGTTTGAGGGGATAAAACCAGATATATTTTGTAAAGTGATCGAAAAATATGACATAATATTTAAAACCAGTGGAAGACATAATGGGAGAGGTCCAAACATCATAAAAAATAATTTGAAGAGGGTGTGTAGACACAAGTGATGAAGTAGAAAAAGGTAATTTGTGACTTTTATTGCAGAGGCATGCAGTACATGAGAAATCTTTTGGCATAAAGGAAGATGATTCTAAACAAGAATTAGAAAGAATATGTTGTAAGATTGGAAGAGTTGGATGTCCTAAACAATGATGCTAGTTGATAGATGTTGTTTTGGCTGTAGAGAATGCTAGAATCGGGTTTTTGGGAGTCGTCCATTCATACACTCCATTCTTAGTACTGCCCTGGAATAGAATTACCCCCAAGCGAAGATCCTTCACAAAAAAAGAAGATAGTAAGAATTCAACTGATGCATTGTTAGTGATGCAAAACTGAGAAATGGAAATTAAGTTTTTTTTCATGGTTGGGACACAAAGAACATCAGATAAAGTGAAAGTTGATTGTGGAGAGGAGAGAGTAGTGGAGCCCGTGTGTGTCATGGAGAGACCTGTACCATCCCCGATCATAACATCATCTATTCCGTTGTAATGTGAGTGAAGGGACAGATTGTTTAGATCAGTTGTGACATGATGAGAGGCGCCACTGTCGAGTAACCAGCTCGGGTTTGGTGATGTGCTATTCGCAGCAAAGTTAACTCATGGCTGCAAAGGAGCAGTTGAGTTGTTGGAGGATGAGGGTGCAATGGTAGAGGATTGAATGGGAAGCACTTGAAATGAGGGAGATCTCTTGGTTGTATGTCCTTGGATGCCACAAATCTGATAGAAGCCTTGATAAGGTCTAGATGGAGGACGGTTGCTACGATTTTGGAAGCGTTGATCTAAGTTAATTGGTGGACGACCATTATTGGGTGTTGGTGGACGCCAATTCTGGTTGCCAATAGGTGCATGTGAGGGAGAGGGGATATGCCAATTATTTGGTTTGTTTGGGCACCATTGGTGGTTTGTTTTGTTTGTTGGATTGTGATTCGTGCCTACTTGGTGTATCAGCTGATTCATGTCCAGCTGGTGCTCCTTGATTGAGGGAGTAATCAACAAAATTTATAACCTATTACACCATGAACTAGGATAGCAAAGACAAAGCTACTATAGCATAGTGGCTCTAGGATCGTTCACTGGGATGGGTTTTCACTTCACAATTGATATTAATTCAAAGTTGAATTGGTGCCTTTTCATTTCAAGGTTAGCTTTAAAAGAAAACATAATCTTTGGTGGAAAAAGGTTTGGTTTTAAACTAACCAAAAATAGTAACTGATTTTACTTACAAAGAAAAGTGTTTCTTGGAGTTTCAGATCACTAGGCTCAGGTTCCTCATACAAAAAGGAAGTTCCTGTCACTTGTTTCTTTTCCTCGCATTGGAGATTTAACATATAGTTATTTCCCGAACCAGTGTGGTACAGATGCTTCCCTTTAATGGGTTTAAACACTAAATCCCTCTCACTGATGCATCTTGCAATGGCTCATACCTCTCACCTAGCACTTGCCATTCAAGGTGATCTTTAACCTTGGATTACCCGTCAAAAGCTCGCAAGAGATAACTAATGGATGTCTCCTTAGAGTCCAAAAGCTTACCAAGTGTTGGCTATTCTAGAAAATCCTACCTTCAAACCACCTCCCAAAGGCTCGCAAGAGATAAACTAGTGTATCTCAATAGACGGAGATCACTTGCCTTACCAAGTGTTGGCCCGGGTGATTTAAAGGCGTTTTAAGTTAACTAAAAAGATAAAAACCATTAACGGGTCACACTTTCTCTTCATTAAAAACTAAAACAACAAAAATTCCAATTTATGCATGAGGAAACTTACCCGGATTTCTTCACTCCAAGAGACGAAGAGCCTAGCCTCTCATCCTCTGAGGAAAAATCCTTAGAGTTTGATTGGCTAGAAAGAAAAATAACAAGAGAACAAAAATATATATAGGAAAAACAGAGCAAGTGCTCTACAAAATATATTTCTTATTTATACAAAAGGTTGTCTCTAAGAACAAGCTTCCGAGATCCGATTATATCATTATCTTGTAAAGGAAATTACAAACTATATATAAGAGGTTATTCACCCTTTGTTCTTACTTAAAGACTAAGGAATCCTATGATAGGTGGGTTATAAGGAGATTTTGGGGATTTAGACATCAAATATCTAAAGCAAAATATCTCAAAATTTTGGTCGCACATATCGGGAAGCTTTAGGAGAACACCACGACACTGTGCAAAATGGCTGCGAAACTCTCCGGGTAAGCGCTTTCAGAGGATCCGGATATGTCTGACCGGGGAAGTTGAAACGCCTTCTTCTCCCATCCGGCGTCAGGCGCCGGATGCGAAATATCCAGATGGAATGTCGGCGGAGAAGAATTCCAGATGTGAGACATTCAGGTGGAATGTCGGCGGAGCAGAATTCCGGATGTGAGTCATCCGGGTGGAATGTACGATGCCACACGTCGCAAGGGGGCCGTCTGCGTGTGCAAGGTGTAGGGACCCCTCCCCCTGATGACACAGAGCGCACATCGCTATCGGGAGCAACTCCATCCGGATTCTCTAAGAGAATATGTGGTGCGCTCCCCTATCCGGACTCCCTCAGGGAGAAGCACATGGCACTCGCGATCATCACACCCAGGACGATAGCATATCCTATTCGAATATGTTGTCTGGATCATTGACTAAAGTGCACAAGCCTTGCTACGTCATTCTGATAGCCTGCCACAGCCCACGTTCTGCCGCCCTCTGATGGTGTGTCCAGACGCCCTATCCGGACATCTTTTGCCATGGATTCCAAAGAACTCTCCTCAATCTCGGATTGCTTTGGTGATAAAAAAGCTATCAAAACACCAAAACTTAACACAATTTGATTAGAATTGATTGCAAGGGTCCTTAATATGTTAATTGGGTTAAAAGGTGATAACTACTACTCAAAAGTGTTTAAAAGAGTTAATTACAAGTTATGAAATAGCGCTTTTTGAGTAGTAATCAGATTGGCAGTAATTGGAATTGAAGTTTCTGAACTTGTGATTGCAGGTGCAGAGGCTTCAAAGGAGAGTAGCTTCTCATGGAGCTCATCAAATGTGATGGAAGTGTCACGAGCTTGTACTGCACAGACCAGTTCCTTGTAGTCATCGCCTAAGCGATCGAGGATCTTGTCGGTGAGGTCTTCAGGATCTAGTGGTACACCTAGGATGGCTAGTTCATCAGCACAAGTTTTGACAAAATGAAGATACTCGGTTACATTCTGGCTGCCTTTTGTTGGATTCTTAAGTTTGGTTTTGACTTGTTTGATGCGACCACGTGAGGGTTTGGCATAGGTATTGGCAAGGATGGTCCATGCTTCTTTGGCAGTCTTGGCTTGGGCAATGAAGGGAATGATAGTAGGGGAAAGAGAGCCAATTAAGGCATTTAGCAACAGCTGATCTTGACGAATCCAAAGTTTGTGAGAATGATTGGTTGTGGCAGTGTTGTTTGTTGTGATGGTGGTGGGAGGACATGGTTTGGATCCATCGATATACCCAATGAGGTCATATCCAATGAATAGAGTTTCAAATTGCAGCTTCTAGGATAGGTAATTTGTGGAGGTGGGTTTGAGTGGTGCTTGAGTTGATATGTTGATGGTGATAAGAGGAATTTCAGTGTTTGGAGGACTAGCAGCAGAGGTGATGTTGATGGAGTGTGGTGTTGTCATTGTGGTGTTTGATAGCAAGAGAGTAAGAGGGAAACAATAGAGGAAAGAAGAGAAGAAAAAAAAAATTAATGGGGAGGAATCAATATGGGCTCTGATACCATGTTGAGATGAGAATCAATTATGATTTTTCCGCTAATTTTCATTAACCGAAATAGAGTACATATACACAAAGGAATAACAAGATCACTCCTAGATATAGGAGGAAGTCCTAGTCTTAAGGAAGACTCAACTACTCTGCTATATACAAAGAAATATTTGAATTTGAATAAAGATCGGATAACAGATCTTTGTTACATGCTGATAGGTGTTGTCGGAGAAACCTTTGGTTGGTACGTAGTTATGCCATGCCTAATGTTGTATGACAATTATAAAAACATATTTCTTTTGATGGTTTCCTTTGGCCTAGACATATATACACAAATATTGAATCATAATTTCTTTGAGCAATCACTAGTGTGTTTTAGGTATGAATTAAATAGTGATTAACTTTGAAAGTAGTACAAATGGAAGTCTCTTGAAGAAGTTATTCTGGCCGGCTTGGACACTAGGCCATACTTACACAACTAGAAAGTGAAACAACAAAAGTCCCAATTCAAACTCAATTTACGTGACCTTAACCTGAGCTGATTATATTGGGAGTCTCTTAGAACATTTAGCAAGCTAGCAATATCGAACTTTTAATCAATGACTCCACCTGAGTTTCCATGGTTGATAATGAGCATCTACGACTTTTTTTAAATGGAAAATTTTATGAATCAAATTCATGTGGAAAAATATTTTGAAGCTTCATTATGTGATGAAATGCTAAATATGACATTGTAACTTTGTACCCTAGCTTAGTATATAGTATTGGACATCATGATCTAACCAAGGATTAAAGTTTTAATGTAATGCCTTGAAACATCGGGTATCAGATTCTTTCAATACAAATACGACAAGGCAAGAAAGTCCAATGATTTCATCACCAATTTTTCAACCTTTTTGGGGTTATAAACAACCTTTTTCACCAAACTAATGTGCATTTTAGCTTTTCTTTTTAAACTTTTGTTCAAAATAATTTCTTTCTCTTTCTCTTTCATCCTTTACTTTTTATTGTTCTTGTTAAAAAAAGGAAATTGGATTTTGATAATGCAGTTTCAATACATATTTGAGACCAGTAGAGTCCTTTGAATGTATGCCTCCTCGACATCTCTACCTACATCAGGAAATTAAGAACAAGAGTCAAACACCAGTATTTTTATAATGTCTACATGCAAATTTATTAGCATATGTTTCAATAAAAAAAATGATAGACAAGACACAGGCAGGCACTTAGAAATTCTGGTCGTGCAATGCTTTGCCTGCTTCACAGTAAATCATTTAACTTGAAAGATCATTCTGCACAAGTACCATGGTTTTTATTTTTTTAAATATCATTCTCTGATAAAAAAAATTAAAAAAGAAAAAGAAAAAAAACATTTCTAAAACTATAGTAATTTTGTGCTTGATGAAATCCATGTTATGAGTTTTTTTATAAAAAAAGATTTTATTTTTTATTTTTTATGTAGAAAAAAAATACAAAATCAATGGTCACATGCTTAGTAATTTAAATTAAATTCATTTTTTTTAAGAGATGGGTTTCAAGTGATAATTTTTATTGAAAAAGTCTTAATATTTTGCAAACGGTCGTATTTTAATAATATTTAAAATAAATAAATAAATCAAATCTATGATAAACTAGGAAAATTCAAAATTTTAGGCTGATATGAAATTAGAAGTCATGAATTGAAATTTGGCTTCATACTTGTTATTCATCGAGAATAAATAAATAGGACTTTCAAATCTACTACTTAATACTTCCAAAAACTCATTTTCTTCTTGTGTGGATTCAAGAAGATGCCAATATTGAGTATGGTGTGGACTTCAAGTATGTTTCGAAAGAAGGTGTGAAGTTAAAATAGAAAGGTATTAATTAATTGGTTCAGAAATGATTGGTAGGCTTGAGTTAGATAAAACCTTGTACTATTTAGTTTTTATTTTTCATAGTGAATATTTTCGATCACTTGCATACCCGTGGAGTTTTATTTCTTAAGAGATTTTCCACCTAAAATTTGGTGTCATTGTCTCTCTTTCTCTCATTGTACTTTTTGATTTATTTCCAATTATTGATATCATATATTACTTGAGCATGTATGTTGAATGTATGAAATATGAGTTGAAATTGGTGTAATTATCTTTTGGATATTCTTAAATAATTTTATGCTCAATTTGATAAAGATATCAAGTAATTGGAAATATATGAAGGAATTTGTTTTGATAAATTTGTGTTGGAGAGTATTGAAGCATTTGCATGTGACTTGTATTTATATGATTTTTATTTATTGTTGAAAATTATTTGAAGAAAAAAATATAGGTTTTGAGAAATTCTAAGGAAACATAATAGGTGTTGGGGTACTTTACCCCACCCCTACTCTACCCTAGGTGTAGTTTAGGTGAGTCTGCTACATTGAATGTGGTCCATTTGCTGCCTAAACTCACCAAGTGAGGTGAGTAAATCTTCATATGTGGATCATTTTGTGCTTTAAACAATACTTTTCAACACACGCTTTCCCTCTGACTTCATTCCTACACACAAATATACAAAACACTGCAAAAGCTTAGGAAAAACTAGGCACTTGACTCTAATACAATAAAAGAAACGTGAATACCACTCACAATTTCTTAGAACACAACGTATAAAGTCTTATAAAATAGCAATCTTGAGTAATTATTATTGTAAATTATAAAACCACCCTTATACTTTTACCCATATTTCAATTTAACCCCTAAATTTTGTTTTGTAATGAAAATCACTCTTAAACTATGCTTAAATATCAAATAAGCTCTTTACTTAAAGATTTTTGATAAAAAAAAAAATGGATGAAGAAACCCATGTGACAAGCATATAAACATTGACATGAGTTGTAAATGATATGTTTGGATATGTTTAATTTGTATACTGCTTGTCATAGGGGTTTCTCCATCCATTTTTTTTATTTAAAAAATTAATAGAAAAACTTATTTGACATTTGAGCATATTTTAAGGTTGACATTACCTTAAAAAAAAAATTTTAAAAAAAAACCGGCATGTCATACGAGTGAATTACATGAGTGGTTTTTGTAATTTATGCTAATTATTAATACTAATGTATTAGTTTAGGTTGGTAATTTTGCTCTAAAGATTACTAGTTCAAGACACAAATTTGAATTGTATACCGGCATGTTCAAGTTAAAGACACAAAATTTGAAACTCAAGTAAGCATATATATTTCGAAATAATAGCATTATAAAATGTGAGATTGTGACTAAATTTCATTTCTCAACAGATTCATCTTCATTTCTTTCTTCCATCTTTCATATTTCCAACATACCATTTTCTTTCACCCATACAAAAAATAATTGAATAAAAAAACCATAAAACAAAATAAATTTCTTAAGACTAGGTGATCTAAGGTTCTTCTGGAGTAAAAACAGGCCAAACAGCTAGGAAAGCAATAGCAACCATGGCTGCCATCAGAAGATGATACCCGGACCCAGAGATCCCATGAGCAGAGTTGGGTGCTCGTGTTATGGGAGTGGAGGGGGCCGGTGCAGGAGATGCCTACTCTTCCAATACAGTGATGGCAAGCTTCTGTCCATAGTTGGCACAATGGTCGTTTACACCACAAATGTATCACTTCCTTCCATCGGCGGCTAGTGTAATTACTTCATTTCCAGTGGAAAGAGCTTCATTTGTTGGTGGTATAGTGCAGTTTGTGAAGGCCGTACCATTCACTTTGAAGACATTATGCCATCCCGTCGTGTAATTGAAGACTCCATGTATGAGAATCGACCGTAATACTTTTAGCAGCTTCAATCAAAGGAAGTGATAAAAGGAACATGAAATCCTAGCTTAGCTTAAGGCTTGAGCTACATTACCTAGTTCATCTCCAACATGAAATACTTTGTCCTTGGCCCAGGCTTCATAGTCGAAATTGATGGTCCATCCTTGGTCATCTCCAACAGCAAACTCTGTTGCCATGGCCACAGCTGCAAGAACAAATGCCAAGATTGCTATGGCGCCAACAAACCGCTTAGAAGCCATTGGAGCTTATTAAAGTTGAGTAGTTACCAAGTTTCTTCTAAAGATCAGCTTCAATGATTACTTGAACCGGTGATTTTCATCTTGGAGTCTAAATTAAAAGTCTATTTATAGCAAAATGTTTTGACCTACAAAATCTCATAGAAAGCCTTAAAGAAAAAAAGAGGAACAGGCTAGATGGCCGGCCATGAGGTGTTGTCCTTGAAAACTTTGGTTGGTACGCAATCATGCCATGCCTAATGTTGTATGACAATTATAAAAACATGTATGTTTTGGCGGTTTCCTTTGGCCTACACATATATACACAATTATTGAATGATAATTTCTTTGAGCAATCACTATTGGAAAATTGGTGAATGAAAAGAACATGTCTAGTGAAGGAGACACAACCTTTAGAGGGGACACAACACTTGGTTTGCAAGGATATAAATAGGAGATTGCCCTCTTTATATCATTTAAAAGTTGTATCCTGAAAGACAAACACCATTTACTGTTGCAATCAAGAATAGGGTGCCAAAATTCTGTCTTTAGGACATTGCAATTTGCAAGCCTCTAAACAAATGAATCTTTTTTTATTTCCATTTGAATTTTTCTTGTTTCTTCTTTTGAATTAGTACATGTTTGTTCCATCGTCACTCCAACAATATAAAGATAGAATTTTGTTTAGTGATCATGGAACAAACATTGAAGTTAGACTCTATCTTACCAAACACTGAAGTTCCTATTCCCATTAAGGCAGGAACACACCATGAAAAACCAAAGAAATTCAATGGAGATGACTTTAAAAGATGGCAACAAAATATGCCCTTTTATCTCACCACCCTCAACCTTGTTCATGTCCTAAAGGAGGAATGCCCCAAAGCACTAGAACAACTAACAAAGGAGACATTCAATGTTATAGAGGCCTGGAAGCATTCAGACTTCTTATGTAGAAACTGCATTCTCAATGGTCTGGTTGACTCCTTCTACAATGTCTACTTTTCATTCACTACAACAAGAGGGTTGTAAGAGGCACTTGAGAAGAAGTACAAGACTGAAGATGCTGGAACAAAGAAATTCATTGTTGGTAACTTTTTAGATTTCAAAATGATTGATTCTATTACTCTTATTAATCAAGTTGAAGAACTTCAAATCCTCATCAATAAAATGCATGTTGAGGGAATGATGATCAATGAAGCATTTCAAGTTGCTTCAATCATTGAAAAGTTGCTTCCATCATTGAAAAGTTGCCTCCTTCATGGAAGGACTTTAAGAACTATCTGAAACATAAACGCAAGGAATTGTCAATAGAGGATTTGATAGTAAGGCTTAGGATTGAAGAAGACAACAGAAAGAATGACAAATTTGTTGGCAAGTCATTCATGGAAGCCAAGGCCCATATTATGGAAGAAGAGTGCTCCAAGAAGAGAAAACTTCCCTTCAACAATGGAAAGAGGAAGAAACCTACTAACAACAAGCCTGATAATAAGAAGATCAAAGGGGCTTGTTGGGTTTGTGGAAAATCCAACCATCATGCCAAGGATTGTTGGCACAAAAATGATGGGAAAAAACCTGAAAGAGAGAGAAAAGCCAGTTAAGCAAACATGGTAGAATCTGAAAATTTTGTTGTTGTAATCCTAGAGTCAAATGTTGTGATGAACTCTAAGGATTGGTGGATTGATTCTAGAGCCACTAGACACATTTGTGGTTATAGAAATTCCTTTGTGAATTTCTAGAAGATTTAAAGTGGAGAAAAACTCTACATGGGAAATGCTTCTTCATCTATGGTGGAAGGCAAGGGTGATGTGGTTATGAATCTCACTTCAGGGAAGAAACTCACCTTGATGGATGTCCTCTTTGTACCTGAAATTAGGAAGAACCTTGTATCTACTTCTCTTCTTAGTAAGAAGGGATTTAAACTTGTATTTGAGAGTGACAAACTTGTGCTGACTAAGGGTGGAGCCTTTATAGGAAAGGGATACATGAGTGAGGGCTTGTTCAAAATCAATGTATTCAATGACAATGTAATTGCTTCAACTATCAATAAAAGCTTTATGTCTTCTGCTTACATTGTTGAATCTTGTGAATTATGGCATTCTCGGTTGGGACATGTTAATTATCGTTCCATGTATAAGATGTCAAACTTAGGTTTATTGCCTAAATTTGATATTAATGAAACACAAAAGTGTGAAATATGTGTTGAATCAAAGTTTGCAAGGAAGCCATTTAAATCAATTGAAAGATCTGGTGAACTACTTGAATTAGTTCATAGTGATCTTTGTGATTTGAAAATGAATCAAACTAGAGGTGGCATAAAATATTTTATAACTTTTATTGATGACTATAGCAAATTTTGCTATGTTTATTTGTTACATAGCAAAGATGAAACCATTGATGTCGTTAAGACATACAAGAATGACGTTGAAAATCAAGAGAATAAGACTTTGAAAATGTTAAGGTCCGATAGAGGAGGAGAGTATGAGTCTACAACTCTCTCTGAATTTTGTGCATTACATGGTATAGTGCATCAAACTACAGCACCATTTACACCATTATAAAACAGTATTGTTGAAAGAAATAACCGAACACTTAAGGACATGGTTAATTCTATGTTAAATAGTTCGGGGTTATCACACTACATGTGAGGGGAAGCATTACTTACTGCTAATACCATTTTAAATAGAATACCTCATAAGAAAACATCAAAGTCTCCTTATGAGTTATGGAAAGGAAAACTACCTTCCTATAAAAAGTTGAAAGTGTGGGGGTGTCTTGCAAAGGTGCAAGTTCCGTTACCTAAATGGACAAAACTCGGACTAAAGATAATTGATTGTGTCTTCATTGGATATGCTTCAAATAGTTTAGCATATCGATTCCTAGTGATAAAATCTAAAGTTCCTGATATTAATAATATCATCATGGAATCCATAGATGTTGAATTCTTTGAAGAGATATTTCCTTTCAAAGAAAGACACAATGAAATCATTAAAATAAAAATTGATGATAGCTTGCTTAGAACTCAACATGAACAAAGGGATGATGTTGAACCTAGGAGAAGTAAAAGAGCTAGAACTAGCACGTCTTTTGGACCTGATTTTATCATCCTCTTGACATAAGTGGAACCTCAAACATATAAAGAAGCTATGTCAACACCAGAAGCTCCTTATTGGCAAGAAGCAGTAAATGATGAAATAAATTCCATTATGCAAAATCATACTTGGGAATTGGTTAATCTTCCTCCGGGAAATAAACCAATTGGTTGCAAATGGATATTTAAAAGAAAGCTACAAACTAATGGTACTATTGACAAGTACAAAGCACATTTAGTAGCTAAAGGATATCGACAAAAGGAGGGTTTAGATTTCTTTGACACTTACTCTCCTGTAACAAGAATTACATCCATTAGGATGTTAATTGCTACAACTGCCATCCATAATTTTGAAATTCATCAAATGGATGTCAAGATAACCTTTCTAAATGGAGATTTAGATGAAGAAATTTATATGGAACAACCTAAAGGGTTTGTAGTAAAGGAACAAGAAAAGAAAGTTTGTAGACTTATCAAGTCCCTTTATGGGTTAAAGCAAGCACCCAAACAATGGCATGAAAAATTTGATCACACCATGCTTCTAATGGTTTCAAGATAAATGAGTGTGAAAAATGTGTGTATGTCAAGAGCACTAATGACTCACATGTCATAGTAAATTGGTGAATGAAAAGAACATGTCTAATGAAGGAGACACAACCTTTAGAGGGGACACAACACTTGGTTTGAAAGGATATAAATAGGAGATTACCCTCTTTAAATCATTTAAGAGTTGTATCTTGAAAGACATACATCATTTACTATTGTAATCAAGAACAGGGTGCCAAAATTCTATCTTTAGGACGTTGCAATTTGCAAGCCTCTAAACAAGCGAAGCTCTTTTTACTTCCATTCGAATTTTTCTTGTTTCTTCTTTTGAATTACTATAGGTTTGTTCTATCATCACCCCAACAATCACTAGTGTGTTTTAGGTATAAATTAAATAATGATTACGTTTAATTTCGAAAGTACCACAAATTGAAGTCCCTTGAAGAAGTTATTCTGACCAGCTTGGACACTAGGCCATTCTTACACAACAGGAAAGTGGAACAACAAAAGTCCCAATTCAAACTCAATTTACATGACCTTAACCTGGGCTGATTATATTGGGAGTCCTAGAACATTTAGCAAGAAGCAATCAATGTCAAACTTTTAATCAACGGCTCCACCTGAGTTTCCATGGTTGATAATGAACATCTATGGCTTTATGATTGACTAAAGTGATCCTAAACTTTTTTTTAATGGAATATTTTATGAATCAAATTCATGTGCAACAATAAAGTTTCATTATGTGATGAAATGTCAAATATGGCATTCTAACTTTGCAGCCTAGCTTAATATATAATAGTGACCATCATGATCTAAACAAGGATTAAAGTTTCAATGGGATTTGCTACAATATTAGGTATCGAGCTCCACAAATACCAAATATGATAAGGAAAGACTGACCAACAATTTTATCATAGACTTTTCAATTGGTGGGGCACTAAGCAAGGAATTAAGGTGTTTTAAAAAGGTAGGAATGGAGTCATGGGCACTTTAACCATCAAGTATGCACATGGGCAAAAAAGAGGGGTAAATATGAAATCGATCACTGATTATCATCAGCCGATATATCGACGATATTTTCAAAAATTTCCCCATTTTTCTATCAATATTTTCATGCTCCTCTTGCTATCTTACTTGGCCAACTTGAACCCAAGTTAAAAAGTTCAAATTGAACCCTTGGCAGCCGTTGGGCCAACGTCGCACTTTGTTGTATATAAACAAACATTACTATATTAAATAAATTATAATTTTAATATTAAGAGAATAATATATAAATTAATTCTAATCAATTTATTTTAATTGATTACCAACCATCATTATATTTTTCTTAGTAAGTCTTTTTTTATATCATTTATATGATAATTAAATATAAATAATATAAATATTAAAAAAAATCATACATGTATCATAATTTATTTTACATCATTAAATACATTTGAATTAAATAGATTAGTATCATAAATTTATGCATGACATGTTCAAACTTACAATCAATACTATCAATCCTTTCAACAAAATGGGATCCCTTTGTCTAACAATGCGATTAAACCACAACGATATTCATTTTGGCACTAAAGCACTATTCCCATATAATATGTATAAATTGTTCTCATTGAATGAAACCAAATATTTCTTATCCTAATTCTAAG
Source organism: Vitis vinifera (assembly GCF_030704535.1). Lineage (NCBI taxonomy): Eukaryota > Viridiplantae > Streptophyta > Magnoliopsida > Vitales > Vitaceae > Vitis > Vitis vinifera. Next base: position 24,953,436 of record NC_081817.1, read on the forward strand.
TGTGCACTTCCAAAATTCATATTTTGTATCCTTAAAATCCAAATATCGATATATCTGTATTTACTAATAATTTCATCATCAACCATACTGTGGACCCATATTTTTCACATGCATCCCCACTCAATCGGCAAGACTCGTTTTTGTTGAGTGAAAAATTGTATTTTATAAAAAACTGGAGTCGCCACTTATTTTTATTATTTTATTTAAGGAAAAATAAAATAAGAAACTAAAACCCTAAGAAAAAAGGACTCCTTAAACTTTTGAAAAAACGTGTCTTTGAAAAACCCGAATCTAGGTCTAGGAATCAAGTTACCTATTAGGAAGATACCTTAAAGTGTAGCACCCCTCTAAACCCTAAAAAGGTCTCTATTAGCTAGGTTGAGGGAATGATGACAATTAATTGCTTGATTGAGATTGCAAATGAAGCAAAGGTGATAAAGCTTAAGAGTAAACAACATAATATTCATAACCAAACAATCATACCACAAGAAACACTCATGTAGGAAGAAGGGATTGGCATACTTGAGCTACATCCCAGAGCGCTTTCATGAAAATATTGAAGTTAGTTTAATAAATATAGCATACACCATGCATTTCATCCCATTCAAATAATCAAGTAACAAACAAAACATACAAAGCAACAACATATATCTGAATTTGCACGCTCAAAGTTTGCATATTTGCATAATTATATGGATAAAAGGTGTGAGAGACATACTTGGATAGTATGCATAACTTATAGTGTGCTTACATGTGATGAAATAGGGTTAGAACAATTTATGATAATAAATAACTATGATAAAAAAAACACTAATATATATAACATTTGTATAGCTAAAAAAAGCAAGATTCCAAAAGAATATCATCTATCACCTAGGACATACATATAAGCTCATTATTAAATTTAAACTAATACTCTAGGTAGCCATAAGTATCAAAGTTAGTAACTAAGACAAAAACATGCCGTAAATGGGCAAAACAGTTGCATTCACTTGAAAAATCCTAAACAAATATCTAGAGACATCATTTCAACATAAAAGGAATCATATGGCATCCTCATTATGTTTATATTACAATACCAAAGCCAAGATCAAGTAAAGACATATCAATTAACTCCAAGTTAAAAGGTAAGTTAAACATTGTATAGAAATCCCAACATGTGATCACAATAAGAACCTTTAAAGAATAAATCCTAAAAAAATTTCTAGAAGTGGATTTTAATTACAAAAATTTTCGGAGGCCTCTTCTATATGTCTAGATTATCAACCAAAAAGCCAAGCAATTTAGTAAAGCTTCGATTGATTCCAGTTTATAGAAACATCTCTAAAGGTCCAAACCAAAACAAAATTCAATAATATTCATAAACTAATTTTTTAAACTAACATAGAAGTGCCACAAAATCATAATGTTCAGAATGTCTACTTTACAAGAAAAATAAAGACAATATAATCAGAAGGCACATGAATTAATTTTAAAAACAATCAAACAACTCCTCTGTTCAAAATTAAGGCAATACAATGAATGCAGCAAGAAAAAAAAAAAAATCTTTTGATTAGGGAAACTATTTTCAATATTTTGTGTCTAAAGTCAATTTCAAGAAGTTTAGAATCAAATAAAAATTACAAGGTCGCCTAATAATTTATTTTAAAAAAAATATTTTGAATTTCCAAAATCGAGTGAAAACAGAATCCCTAAAAGACTCATTTATATCTTCTATTTTAGAATTGCTTTTAATTCAAACAAAGTTCTAAATTCATATTCAAGATGTGTAAAATATCATACAATCACTAAATTTTTTTTAAAAAACATCATAAATAGGTCAAATCAAATTTTATTTTCAGGTGTGCAATAAATTGAATAAGTTGATCAAAAGAAGGTTTTTGAAAAATGATTTTTATGTAGGAGTTCCACCAATTCCCCAATTGATATACACAAATAGAAAGCAATAAAACAATAATAAATAAATAAGTTAATTAAAAATAATAATAATACATACCTATGTCAATTACACTTACAAAATAACTTTAACATGTGTATTCTTGTTTATTTTATCATTTTTTGAAGTTTTTCCAAGCATTTTTATGAATTTTGAACAATTTTCGGTCCACTGATATTTTTGTCAAAATATCTACTGATGTAATTTTCAATATATCTGTAAGATTCAAGCATCAATATATCTATATTTATTGATATTTTCATCCTTGAGTATGTATAGATTTTTTTTTATATTTATAGGTAAATGAGAGATTGTATTAGTAATGCCTAGAAGCGGCGAAAAAAGTACACACAACTTGAGTATGTATAAATATATAAGAGTTTGGGTTAAAAACAACCCCATTGGGCAAACAAATATGCATTTTGGCCCTCATTTGAAATTTTTGTTCAAAACGACCTCTTTCTCTTTCATCATTTATCTTCTATTTTAAAAAATAAAAAATATTAAAATTGCATTTTGAAAATGTGGTTTCAAAATATGGTTTTAGTATTAAAATTGTGGCTATAAATTTATATTGAAACCTTACTTTCAAATTGTAGTTTCATGGAAATTAAAAAACAAAAAAACAAAAACAAAACAAAACCAAAACTACTAATTCGAACAATACTTTCAAAAGAAGCTCAAATTAAGCTAATATTTTATTTGGATTAAAGGCTGACTTGACCCAAAATTCTATATATAATGTTGTTTCACCTAACCAATAAGGTAACTAAAATTAAAATTAAATTCTAATAAGTTTAATTTAGTAAATAAACTAATTTTAATTATTTTTAAATTTGAATAAGTTGATTATTTAAAATATAAAATTTGAAAAATCCTTTTAACAATTTTTTTCTATCTCATTATAATTATCAAATATAAATGAAGCATAAAATTATAAATAAAATGATAAATATTTTTAAACAAAAATAATGTTAAATGTCATCATTTCTTTTATGTCTTTAAATATGTATAAACTAGATAAATAATTTATTTAATATTAAATGTGTTTTCAAGTATTATATATCATTATCTAAAGTTCAATATTGGTAATATAGTCTTGTAAAAATAACTTTCATTAGTGGATTATTAGCTGTTTTATCATTTCTTGTAGTTTTATTGATATTTCTATAAGTTTTTATTTACTTCTATTCTACTAATATTTTTTATTCATATTTTCATCCGATATTTTCGTCAAATTCAGCCATCAATATTTCTATATTTTTTGATATTTTAATCCTTGTACCTAACAAAGCTTTAATTGACAAATTTAATATGATATCAAAATATATTATTTTATCAAAGGTTATAAGTTCAAACCTATTTCTCTTAGCTAAGTCCACATACCGTCCTAAGGACTATTAGGTAGGGATGATATCAAATTATAAATTTTTATAATTTATTTTTGTGAAAAGAAAAACTTACATTTGTATTTTGCAAATGTTCAAAAAGAAAAAAAAAATGAAACAATTTAATTAAACTAATTTTTATAATAATAATAAAATATATTCCACACCAGTCAATTTTATAAAATTGTGGACTAGTATTTTATATTTAGTGAAATTTTACAGCAGTCAATTGACTAGTTTTCCATATGTTTAGCGTTGAGACAATCTCTATAGGTGATTTTCCATGTGTGAGTGAATATTCCTGATTGTTACCAAAATGCTAGGTAATACCGTGATCAAGAATATAAGCTTACAATTAAGCATGAAAAAAATAATAAGACGGAGATTGCAAGAGAATGATGAAGATTAAAACCCTAGAAAGAGGACTGGTGGAAACTCTTCTGTACTATTGCCCTGTAATGTACTTGTACTCGAACTGATATATTAGGCCAAAGACAGGGCCAGCTGTAGCCCATGATAATGGGCACAAAAAACGGAGCTAAGAACAAAAAAACGCTCCTCAACCCTGATAGGTTGGACCTTAGGGTTACCACAAGCCCAATACCAAAACCCATGCATCAACTTAGGCTAAGGTGATGAAAATTGAGTTGGGCTTGGCACAACAGCACTTTGTCGTTGTGCATGTCCACCTAGCCACAAAGCCGGCCCCAAGATTCACTTTTCCAGGGAACTTCAATTTGTGCTTTTAAAGCTAAACATTGACCATTCAATGCTCGAGTGTGTATGTCTGGACCGAAGAAAACGGCCATGAGAATTATGGGTTTACAATTGTCATACAATAATATTAATTACTCATGGAATAATTGCGTACTAACCAAAGCTTTTTCCGCGGCAACGCTTTGTGGCCTGCAGACCCATCCCGTTCTTCATGTTTTAGACGCTTTCAACAATATTCTGATCTAAACATTAACTATAAATAGACCCTTTAGAGCCTAGGATGAACATCAACAATCCAAGAAACCAATGAATTACAGTACTCCTCAACTTTAATCAGCTGCAATGGCGTCTAAACTGTTGAATATTGCCCTTGCAGTCTTCGCAATTGTTCTTCCCGCTGTGGCCATGGCAACTGAGTTTACTGTTGGGGATGATCAAGGTTGGACCATTAATTTCCCCAACACAAAGTTGATATATGAGCTACAAATAGTGGTGTGTTATTAGCAATCTTCCCCAACCACTTAAGTCAATTCATTTAGGTTTGACTATTTTCCTAACATATTCCATTCGACCGTATCATTCATGACCCTTGGATTACATGTTAAAGTAGTGACATTTTACCCTTGCTGCATGACATAGTCCTAGGTTCAAGGGTATAGAGTAAACTTTATAGTAACTAGTCTATAAGAGTTCACACAATGTTGGAGCAGGGATCCATCTAACAACTCTCTCTTATAGTTGTAGATAGCACATATAGTATTATGATATTTATGTCAAGATGGAGCTCCCATAAGAGTGAGTGTGTCACTCTCCGATGTCATAGGAATCTTAGCCTAGTCGTCTCCCTAAGTGCCTAACTTGAGTTTCTTAGCACAATTGTTTATCAAGCACCTACCTAAGGTCTCACATTTGGCTTTGTTCATGCTATATGAATTTGTGGAATAACTTCACATTTGACTTTTATCTATCAACTTAGGTAGGAGTCCAAAAATTAAATACATATTGAGAAAAGAAAGGCTAGTCTTCATAAAGAAAACACCCAAGAGGGGGGTAAATTGGGTTTTAAAAATTCTTTTTCAAGCACAATAAATTCAAGCAAAAGAAGCACAAATATAGAGAGATAAAGTTAGAGAAAGCAAACTCAGATTTTATAGTGGTTTGGCACCCCTTGCCTACGTTCACTCTCCTTAAACTCCTAACCGAGTGAGGTATTCACTATACTTGAAGCTTCAACCAAGCTTCACAAATCCTAACTATATGCTAAAGCAGCTATGTTATCACTAAAAATAGTGATAGGCTCTTTGGCTAAATCCATGACTTTTAGGTTTTGGAATAATCTCCCCAACCAAACAACCTCCAATATAGTCACTAAACAAGTGACATATTATGACTCCATGGTGGATAAAGCAATGTAGGGTTGTTTCTTACTACGACAAGTAATAATAGTGTCATTGAGTAAGAAAGCATATCTTATAGTGGATTTGCATTAATCTCTATCACTAGTCCAATCTGCATTATAGTGTCTTCTTAATCTCCAAGTCCCCATTTTGATAGCAGAGGACAAAATCTCTAGTCCCTTTGAGGTAACGAAAAATCTTCTTAGTTGCTCGCCATTGAACAGGGCCTAGGTTACTTTGGTAATGACTAACCAATCCAATTACAAAACATATGTCAAGTCGAGTACACAACAGAGCATATATCAAGCTTCCAATTGCACTCGTATAAAGAACTCTTGCCAGTTATTTCCTTTTCTTATCATTCTTAGGGCATTGATCAAGACTCGAGGTGTAACTTTTCTCAATAGGTGTGTCAATAGGTTTGCAATTTTGCATCCAAAACTGGTCTAAAATTTTCTTAATGTAAGTCTCTTGAAACAAACCAAGAAGTGTTCTTGAGTGAACCCTTATGATCTTAACTCCAAGCACAAAATTTGCTTTCCACATGTCCTCTATATCCAAAGTAGAGGGCAACCACCTTTTGGTGGCAATAATTATGTACATGCCATTTCGAGCTAATAGAATGCCATGTCCATGTCTATGTTATATTTCTTAGTTAGTATAACATATTGGTTAGGGAAATTTTTTTCCACTTGCTATTCAATCAATTTTGTCAATTTTCCTATCAAAAGGTCAATCTAATATTTCAACCAATCTTGTCATATATTTACTTAAAAATTCCCCAACCAATATATTATATTAACTAAGAAATTTAATAATAATCATAAAAATTGTGGTTTTTTCTTTAGTTTTTTTTTTCTTTTTCTTTTATTTATTTTTTTATTTTTATTTTTATTTATTTTTTGTTGAAAGTGATATTTCATTTAACCTGGAAGATCATTTAAGGACCCACATATCTATCTAATCTAAAGCAAAATGTGTACTTAAATTTTAGGTGTAACATGATTCTCACAATTTGTTGCTTTTTTTTCATAATTATAGATTTGTAACTTTATTTCTTTTCTTTTTTTTATCATTATGCCAATATGTCATTCTTATGTGAATCAACGTAATCCATTATAATCATATTAGATCTACTTTATTAACTTTAGGAGAGAGAGAGGTACAAGTGAGTCATTTTCCATGAACATAGGAGCACATATCTTTTCTTCATGCCATTGAATCAAAGTCTTTGTCAAAGTTATATGGGTGCTTGACAAAAAAGAAAACTGGATAAGGATGCAAAATATATATATCATATTAGGGCACATGAAGCTTTTTTAAACTCTAGAAGGCATATCTATATAACAAAATCCTAACAATTTGTTATGACAAAGGAATCTTTTTTTTTTTTACCACAAATTTATTATAAAAAAAATGGCTTGAGTGCTTAAGCGCTTATCAAGGGCAGTTGAGCACCTTGGGTTCTTGAGCACTCCATGAAATGTTTTCACAACTTGGCAGTGTTTTAGCCCACTTTTTCCATAAAACCATCCTATGCCTCTTTATTTACCATTAAGCTTACTAACCACTTTCATTTCGTACTCAACTGTATACAGCATACATAAATTGATGAACTCAATCTTCAATGACCAATATAGTCTCAGTGAAGTATGTAGAGTGGATCTGGTAATGTTTGGAAACAAAATTTTAAACTTGAATTAAACTAGATAATTTAGCTCACCAACACTCCTCATCTTTCTCCATTGCATTTTCTTCTCCATGAATTTGCTTACCTGCAGCACCTAAATCAATTGAATCACGGGAAAAAGAAACTACTTTAGTCACTGATTTTTGGTGATTTTCACCATTGGTAGGGTAGCTTCTGTTTTTAAGATTAAGCATCCGTTGGTTACCTTTCCAAAATTTGGTTTCATGGATATCCATTAAGTATGCATTGTTTTAACATATTTCATGCATGTAACCGTTGTAGAGCTCAAGCATACTATAATGGATTAATGCAAAGCTACACTTGTCAGTTCATGGTTTGTTGTAGGGCTACTACTTAAACCTTGATCAGGGATGGTTCCTTGAGGAACCAAATAGGTAGGTATCTCTTTGGTTATGAAGGTTTGAATTTTTGGAATTGATAAAGGTTTTGCCTTGGAGATGTTGGAAACCATTGGTTGTTAGTACCAATAAAGGTAGGTTCCTGCTCTTTAATTAATGGTGGCAAAGGTGAGGGTGAAAGCCTTAAAGGAGAGGACATTGGGATTCTAAAACAGGTGAAAGCTAACTTAAGAAGATCCCATGTGGATGTGATAGGAGGCATAGACATGTCTTTGGGCATCAGATCCAAAGTACTTATTTATATTATCATGATGTACCATGGATTAAACTTTGGTGTGTGACAAGTTAATTATTACTTGAGCTCTATTCTATGTTATTCTCAAGCTCTCCCATTTGATGTTCAATGTGATGAGATGTAAAATTGTCTATTTTACATCTAGTGGTTTATGTACATGAACGTGATTATTTCTTCTTCTTAATCATAATTTGAAGTGTGGAATCATGGTAGGATCTTAAGTATAGATTAAGTCATGTTCTCGAATTTTTGGGTGTGACATAACCCATAATAAGAATTTTTTTTGCCTAATCTTTATAAAATAATAATAATAATAATAATAATAATAATAATAATAATTTAATAATAATTTAACCACCGAAACATTTACCTACCTAAAAATCAAATTATCAAAAGATGAATTTAATATTCTAGCTAATTTGATTATATTTTATCATGTATTTACTAAAAATTGCCTAACCATTATGTTATATTAACTAAGAAATATAAATAATAAGCATAAAAATTGTGTTTTTTTCTTTAGTTTTTTTCTTCTTTTTGTTTTTTTGTCTAATGTTGAAAGCGATGTTTCATTTAACTTGAAAGATCATTTAAGGACCCACATATCTTATCTAAAGCAAAATATGCAGTTAAAGTTGAAGTGTAGATGACTCTCATAATTTGTTGCTTCTTTTTCATATTTACAGATTACTAACTTTATTTTGTTCTTTGATCATTATGCCAATACGTCATTCTTATGTGAATCCTCAATGTCATCCATTGTAATTGTATTAGATCTACTTTATTCATTTTAGTAGAGAGAGAGACAAAGATAGAGACAAAGAGAGGCACAAGTGGGTATCCTTTTTCATGAACATAGAAGCACATTTCTTTTCTTCACCATTGAATCGAAGTCTTTGTCAAAGTTATATAGTTGCTTCACAAGGAAGAAAAATGGCTAAGGATACATAATATGTAACTCAAAAGATTTATTTCCTCCTAGCCAAGAAACAAAGAGTAGTTAGCCAATTTACTTTGAAATGAGAATAATTTTTTAAAAAATCAACCTTCTCTTACTATTTAAGAAAAGTAAGGGTAAGTTAGTTACATAGGAATGGGAATAAGAATGGGGATAAATAAAAATTAAAATACTATGTAGAATAAAGGGAATTAAAATCCTGGCTAGAATGGATTTTAGTTTCAGTGAGAACAAGTATTTTATTCCTATACTCTTATTTATACAGTAGTAAATAGAAAATAAAATGAATTTTCATTCTTAATTTCTATTTCAATGTTCCAAAAATACTCTAAACCTTTAGTCCCTTAAATGGAATCTACAATAGTTTCATCAATGTTTTGATAATGAAATTACTTAATTTTGAAGGTTGTTCTACTTTTTTATGTCAAAAAAATGATTACATGTAAACAATACACTTACATTTTTCTCAAATCTTTATTTTTTAAAAAAAAAAAAAAAAGTGGTGCAAAGACACTTATGCCAAATACCTTCTTACACCTATCGATGGAAATGTTTCTTGAAGAAATTATAAAATAAAATAAAATATGGTTTCTATAATATGAGAAGAATTCTAAACTTTGGAACTTCTTATCACTTCTAATTAACCAAGCTAGATAATGTGCCCTTCTCCAAGAGCAAGTTTGGCATAAATATAGATTTCATTGAACATGTTAAAAGTCTTAAAATTTGGAACCTCTTTTGAATATTTCTCGTAAGGAGCTCCTTTAATAAACAAATAATTCAAAATTTTGAAACCTCTTTACAAGATTCTCTGTTGGAGTATATATCTCATTGTTATCTTATGCATATATTTTCTATTTTTTAATAATTATATATAAAAAAATTATCCTTCTAATTTGAGAATTCTATATATAAATATTGTCTATTCTAAACTTTAACTTTCATGAATGCATTTAGAGAAGTCAACATTTATGAGTGTCAAAATTTCTCTTGCTATTTCATAATCTAAATTAGCAATACATAGTATTTCCATTGTTGTTGGGGAATAAAAATCCTTTATTATCTATTCTAAAATTTTTGAAGAATCACTTGAAATGATTCTTAATTAGTACTATCGATAAATGCTTCTTCTAAAAATCGATATTATTGAACATACTATAAAAATTATTGTTTTTTAATTTACATAGACACTAAATAATTCTCTATAAAAATAAGTGTAGTAGCTAGAAGTACTATTAAAAAAAATGCTATAGACCAAAAGCCTCCTTGTCAAATTCACTTCAAAGGAGCCCTAATATTTTTAACATTTTTTTATAAGCTAAAACCACCCTCAAGTCTGGCTCAAATTCAAATTAAAAAGATTCAAGTCTTAAAAGTGGATAAAACTTCAAAAATAACTTAAGAATCCCATAAATGAATGCAAGTACACTATAATGACTACATACAATTAAGACCTTTCCCCCCTCCCACAAGTCATTCCATCTTTTAGTCTCATGGTCCTGCTTACCCTATATACCCCTTTAGCTTACTTATAAAATTAATGCCATGATGGAGGTAAAGAAGGACACCATTCTTGTTGCCTCCATCAAAAGAAGGAAAAAACAAACAAACAAAGAAGGGAAAACAATTATGTCTTTGTCAGATGCTGTTGCAAAGTCTTTCTCTGTTTCTCACTCTGGTAATTTCTCCTTCTCTCTTAACTTTGTTTTTTTCTAAATCACAAACAACTGCCTTCTTTTACAATATACTTTCTACTCATTCATCTATTATTTTCTTAATAATTCTAGTGAAAATTTGTGACAGTAAGGATGATTACATATGATCTCATGTCCCATATGAAACCTTTTTTTTTTTTTTTTTTGTAATTTACACTATAGTTTTTTCTCCCCACTGGCTAATGAATACAGTCTACAAATTAATATAACAATTTTGAATTTAGATACATTATCATATCGGGAGAGCAAATGTTACATAATTCCCATATTCAAACATTTTTCAGTTTGTTTGTTTGTTCTTTCATTATTGATATTTATTAGAAGGTTGAAATAATCTTGATTTACATTTCCAGGAATATTTGGAGTTGACGAGAAATCAATGCTGGAGATCTTAGTAAAATGGCAACCAGAACACTTGTCAACTTTTAGGAATGAAACTTCTAGCATCTTTTTGAAGGATGAACGCTTCCCGTTTGAGAAATGTGAAGAAATTCTTCTTAAATTTCTAAAAAGGGAATTTAAGCGTTTTAAGGTATCTATATATCAAATACAAAATTAGATATTTATGTTAATATAAAATTAAAGATATTTATATATTATTTATCATAAAAAAATTAATTCTTATAAAAAAACAAATATTACAATGGAAGTACAAAAGATAGGGAGACTAAAGATTACTTAAGATTGGTTTTTGCAATAATATGATCAGTTTTTTTTAACATTTTTGTGGTCAGGATGCTGTGGTGCAATGGACCATGCATCCTTGGGAAAGAGATGCTCGCATGGCAAGGAAGGCTTTGAAAAGAGGAAGACAAGCATATGGCCTACTCATTGAACTTGCATGCACTCGATCATCAGATGAGCTCTTGGGAGCTAGGAGAGCATACCAGTCCCTCTACAGCGAATCCATCGAGGAAGACGTTGCTTCCCAAGTTGACGGCATCGAACGCCAGGTTAGTACAAGTATATGATCATATTTTTAGTTGTTATTTTTGAAAAAAAAAATGACCTGGATTAGTGAGATATTATGCAATTTTTTTATAAAGTGAAGAGCATTTCTGTCTTATAAATTTCTTGAAGCATTTCGACCAATTATTTCTTAAGAAAAATGGCATTCATATTCCTTTCTAACATATATTTTTTCCATAAATGATGGTTGGGCTTAAGGATATGCAATTGCAAATAATCTTTTGAGCCTACTCTTGTACTATTGGAGTTTGGAACTTTTTTTTGGGTTTAAGCCACCTATTTTGAGCCTTAAAACCCCATTAGTTGGCCTCTTAGAAAGTCCTATAATTGTGTCTTTTCTCAATAAAGGAGTTTTATGTGGTGCAGTCTTGGTTAGGTTAGTATGACTGGTAATATATATAGTCATATTAAGGAACCAATCGAGAATTAATGTGATCATCATATTTAGAAAGTAACTTGGTCATATTTGAAAGGTAACTTAGAGTCTGTTGGATAGTGCTTCTAAAAAGCAATTTTATATATATATATATATATATATATATATATATATATATATATATATATATATATATAAACCATTTGTGAAGAAAAATCAACTGTTTGGAAAAATTTAGAATATACTTTTCAAAAATTAAAAAATCACCTAAAAATACTTGTAAACAAAACACTTCTATTAAAAGTATTTCAAATAGAAACATTGCCAAATACATTTTTTAAGTGCATTTAGTAGTGTTTTTACTCAAAGTATTTTTAATTAAAGTGTTTTTAGACGAATCATCTATCAAGTGTTTCTTAAAAAAAAAAAAAAAAGACATTATAAGTGATTTTTCAAATCTTTAAAAATATTTCATAAATTTTTTCAAACATCAATTTTTTTTTCCAAAAACACTTTTTACGTTAAAAACACTTCCTAAAATTACTGTCAAATAGACTCTTAAAGCCCATTTGATAGTGATTTTAGGAAGTGTTTCCAAACTTTTTAATACTTTAAAATTTGTATCATTTAAGTGTTAGAAATGCTATAAACATCTTCTAAAATCATTATCAAACGCACTCTTAGTATAATTATTTGTTAGTATCATCAAATATCAAATCAATAGTTGAGATTTCATTTTAGTTTGGTCCAACCCTTTAAAAGTATTTCAAATAGAAACATTGCCAAATACATTTTTTAAGTGCATTTAGTAGTGTTTTTACTCAAAGTATTTTTAATTAAAGTGTTTTTAGACGAATCATCTATCAAGTGTTTCTTAAAAAAAAAAAAAAGACATTATAAGTGATTTTTCAAATCTTTAAAAATATTTCATAAATTTTTTCAAACATCAATTTTTTTTTTCCAAAAACACTTTTTACGTTAAAAACACTTCCTAAAATTACTGTCAAATAGACTCTTAAAGCCCATTTGATAGTGATTTTAGGAAGTGTTTCCAAACTTTTTAATACTTTAAAATTTGTATCATTTAAGTGTTAGAAATGCTATAAACATCTTCTAAAATCATTATCAAACGCACTCTTAGTATAATTATTTGTTAGTATCATCAAATATCAAATCAATAGTTGAGATTTCATTTTAGTTTGGTCCAACCCTTTCCATAGTTTTTTCCATCCTGCATCTTTGATTTTGGAGAGCTTTAATCAAACACATTCTCTCTAATGATAACTAAAACCTTATAGCCACATAAAGAAACCATGCAACAAATATTATTATCAACACGAAATAATGAAATGAAAAATTGCTTCTTGTATCAACAGCTTTTGGTAGCACTTGTAAGTTCATACAGATATGATGGATCAAAAACTAATGATCGGGCAATTAAATTGGACACTCAAAAACTCGAAAAATCCATTAGTATTGGTGACAAGAAGCAGCTAATCAAAGATGAAGAGATCGTAAGGATTCTAACAACAAGAAGCAAGATTCATCTCATGGCTGTCATCAAATGTTACCAGGAGACTTTTAACAAGAACATTATAGAGGTATAACATAATTATGATATTATATTTGTTAATTCTTAGAGCCTATTTGAAATATTAGAATATGAAATGGGGATGAGAAATCTATTCCATTTTTCATTCGTTATTACATTTGGATAATTTCAAAAATAGAAATAAGAAGTAAAAAAATAAATTATTACCAAAAAAATTTTGATTTCCCTTTTTTTTTTTAAGATAATACATGTGATCCAACATTCCTATCATATTTTAATTCCTGCATATCAAAGGCACTTTTTATTCTTTACTTATATATTAATAAATGAATAAAGAGAAATAAAGAAAAAAAAAAGTGAAAGTTAATTAGCATTAGACTTAAAGTTAGTATTTGTTACCTTCTTTGTTATCCTATGTTCCTTTTTCCTCTTTCTTATATGTCCCTATTGTCCCATTTTCTCTACTATTATCACTTTTTTCTCTTTCTTATATGTCCCTATTGTCTCATTTCCTCTACTATTATCACTTTTTTACTTGGAAAAAATTAAAGAAAAATTGTGTAATATTTGAAACACTAAAATAGAAAATGGGAATGAAAAATAAATAAAAAATAAAAAATAAAATAAAAACCATTCCATTTCCTATTCATTTCTAAGTCCAAATTACTTATTAAATTACAGGAATGAAAGTAAAATTTCAATCTTGTGGATGCAAAATTCTATCTTGTTCAAATTTTGGTTTTCCTCTTTTACATGATATTATGATTTATCTTTATTTTTATTCCTATTTTCAGATACCAAATACATTCTAAGAAGTAATTAGATTGAAATATATACTTTGCTAATAGTTTAAAATGTACAATCATGAACATACAAATTATACGGAAAAACATATTATTTCAAATCATGGAACATTATTTGTGTAGTTTTTCCTCTATTTTTATTATTTTTTGTTTTATAAATTCTCTTTTTAAAAAAATAAATAAATAAGTAGGACAACAATTCTCATTCTCATGTTACTTGGAACAATTCTTTTCATTCTAATATTTATTAGAAGTCATTTTTCCTCGAATTAGCTTTCATAAATATTCATTTTAATATAATTCCTCCGTATTTAATTTATTTAGGATCTTGATGAGGAATCAAGTTTGAAGGACACAATTTATTGCTTATGTGATCCTCCACAGTATTTCAGTAAGGTGAGATAAATTCACTATACACATTACAAAAATGATCTTTTTATTTTTGTTTGTTAAAGCATTTCTTGAACTTTTTTTTTTCTTTTTAATCTTAGATTTTAGATTCAGCAACGAAAGCTAATGCAAACAAGAATGAAAAAGAAGCCCTAACTCGAGTTATTGTAACCCGAGCCAATGTTGATATGAAAGACATTGCTGAGGAATATGATAGGCAATATAAAACTCCTCTAGCCCAGAAGATTGAAGATGTAGCTCTTGGAAATTATAAAGATTTCTTGGTCACGTTGGTCCAAAGAGCTCTGCCTAAAGGAAGTGATTAAAAATGCCTCTCTTGATGGACTTGTTCTTTTTCTTTGAATCAAACTCTACTAATGCTTTATTTTCCTATGTTTGCAAGAGCAATGTGTAATAATAAAAAGTGTGGTGTTCCTATGAAGTGAAACTTTAATAAATCATTAATTCTAGTATGATTGAGTTCCAAAGCATGCCTTTTAATTGATTGAAGCTTGGTTATATAATAATATTCTATTTGGATTAAGGATAGTGTGTGATAATATTGATTACTACCAAAAAGTGCTATTTTGTAGACCTAATTATAATGGTTTTAAGCACCTTTGAGTAGTAATCATATTCATTTAACCCAATTAATTCATTAAGGTCATTAGTAATTGGTTTTAACCATTTTGTGGCAAGTTTACATGTTTTTATCAGCTTATGAATCAATTCAAGCATGCCAAATGATGGAGGAGCTACTTGGACAAGTTATGGCAAAGCTTTTGGAAGCTCAAATTCATGAAGAAACCAAGCTTTTGAGCTCCATATCCCTTTGCCTTAGTCGTTCAAAGTATGCAAGGAGAGAAGCAAGGAGAGAGGAAAAACAGAGTGAAGAAAACAGAGGACAGCAGCTACAGTCTTCTTTCGCACTTTTGGAGCACTTTCCAAGGTCCATTTTCTACATTCTATATACCATTTCAAAGCTCAGGAAGTCAAGAATCCAACGCTTCAAACCGTGTATGATTTGGAGCTGAAATGAGGAAGTTACAGCCTTTGGAAGATGACTGCTCCAAGCTGAAGGAAGGATTCAACAAAGTGTTGCGAAATCAGCCTTTTGTTGCGAGAATTTCGCAGCCTTTTTGTACAGTGTTGTGGATTCCCTTCTGAAGTTGCCCGACCTATACCGCGAGAAGGAAGCTTGAAACCTCAAGGTGGAAGCCAACTTCGCAGCCTTGCAAGTTTAGCTTGTTGTTGCGAAAATATTTCGCAGCCCTCTTGAGTGTCTGCGAAATCTCACAGACACCATTTTTCTCATGCGAAATGGTTCCTGGAGCTTCCCGATATTTTTGCACCGACTCTTTTAGATCTTTTCTTCAGATATTTTTGTATAATTTCCATTTTCTCCTTGTATTCAGCCACTCATGTAATTCCTTAGCTAGGAAGTATCCAAGGAAGGCTAAATTACCTTCCTATATAAACTCTCTTGTAAACACTCTCAGGAGACGCTCGGGGAATCATCATATATGTAATCCATATCGATCAATATATAGAATATACAGAGCCTTGCTCTGTTTTTCCTTCTCTTTCATTTTTCATTTCTTTTTATTTCTAGCCAACAAAACTCTGAGGATTTTTCCTCAGAGGATGAGAGGCTAAGCTTTTTGTTTCTTGGAGTGAAGAAAGCCGGGTAAGTTTCCACATGCATAAATTGGAAGTTTTGTTGTTTTAGTTTTTAATGAAGAGAAAGTGTGACCCGTTAATGGTTTTTATCTTTTTAGTTAACTTAAAACGCCTTTAAATCACCTGGGCCAACACTTGGTAAGGCAAGTGATCTCCGTCCATGGAGATGCACTAGTTTACCCCTTGCGAGCCTTTGGGAGGTGACTTGAAGGTAGGATTTTCTAGAATAGCCAACACTTGGTAAGCTTTTGGACTCCAAGGAGACATCCATTAGTTATCTCTTGCGAGCTTTTGACGGGTAATCCAAGGTGAAAGATCATCTTGAATGGCAAGTGCTAGGTGAGAGGTATGAGCCATTGCAAGATGCATCAGTGAGAGGGATTTAGTGTTTGAACCCATTAATTGGAAGCATCTGTACAACACCAGTTGGAGAAGGAACTATATGTTAATTCTCTAATGCGAGGAAAAGAAACAAGTGACCGGAACTCTCCTTTTTATATGAAGAACCTGAGCCTAGTGATCTGAACTCGAAGAAACATCTTTTCTTTGTAAGTAAAATCAGTTACTATTTTTGGTTAGTTTAAAACCAAACTTTTTTTTCATTCAAACAAATTTATGTTTTCTTTTAAAGCTAACCTTGAAATGAAAAGGCACCAATTCATCTTTGAATTAATATCAATTGTGAAGTGAAAACCCATCCCAGTGGACGATCCTAGAGCCACTATGCTATAGTAGCTTTGTCTTTGCTACCCTAGTATATGGTGTAATAGGTTATAAATTTTGTTGATTACTCCCTCAATCAAGGAGCACCAGCTGGACACGAATCAGCTGAGACACCAATTGGGCACGAATCAAATGGCGCCGCTGCCGGGGATCGAACCCCGAATCAAATGGTGCCATTGCCACTGCCACTGCTAGGGACGAATCAAATATCATTTAATTTCAAAAAACCTATCTTCATAGCATTTTTTTTCTTTTTTTAAAAATTGGTCTTTTGGGCATTAGCTTAATTGGCCAACTTCTTCTCCAAACCAAATCATAAACTCTGAACCCTAATTTAAGTTTGGATTGTTCGTTAATCAATCTAATTAAGTGATATTTTAAATCAACTCAAGCTCTAAGGTTGATGTCGATCCAACTAATTCAACCTTAATCATGTCGATCGATGCATTAACAAGCATGCAAAAAATTTTTTTTAAAAAAACTTACTTATTCCATCCTTGTAATGCCACTACAACAAATATGAGGTTTTGTCACAAACTAATTTTTGATTAAAAATTAGTATCTTGTGATAAAAGATTTTTTTTCCACAAATTTTTTTTTTTTGTCGAGTTTGTTGCTCTAAGTCTATGAGCAATTATTTTTAGCCATAAAATTTAATTAATCAGAAAATGGCTTTTTGATCACCTTCAAGTCTCATAACAATTACACAAAGTAAGTATAACTAAATCAAATTTTCTCTTTTTGTTATGCAATACTCAAATAACACAATTGGATTGGGTGCTCTTGAAATCATTAGAATTTTACTAGTAATCAAGAAATACAATCTAGTTTCTACAAGTATTGGCTATGGAAATTTCACCTTTGCAAAGTATTTTTTAGGGTTTTTGATGCACCAAATGGTTGCATGCAATGTAGGTATCAAGTGCCTATAGATTGGAAGTCCCTGATGAAGTTCCTGAAAATAGGCAAAGAGTCATTGATGAATTGCATGCACTTTTTACTAATTAACAATGTGTAGAAAGGACTAGTTGGAATGTTGCACACAAGTACTACTTCCATAAATCCAATTAAAGATCTATTACTTCCTTGAAGTTGCTTCAATGCAAAAACCCTACTAGAAATTCTAACTCAGCTACCAAAAAAAAAAAAAAAAAATTGTGGTTCAGTTAAAGAAGATGGAGTAATTTCCATCATCCACACCTTAGTGATGGAAGCGCTATGTTCATCTTTGTAAAGGTTGGAAGTTGTGATAAGCGATGTGTTGCTTCTTGTACTCATCAATATCCAAATTATTTCTTCATGATAGCATAAACTATCCATGGAAAGCATTGTGAGGAATATAAAGGCTATGTTGGAAAGTGTGGTTTTCATTCTTTAGAATAAAAAACACTTAAAAACATGTTTGACAAATGGTGATTTAAAAAACAATGTTGTTCTATGTCTTCTCAAAACTGTGTTTTCAGAGAACATATTTAAAGATAAAAAACACTTAGAAGACATATGGAGAGCACATCATTCTCACTTGTTCTTTAGCAATGCTCCATCTCTACTTGAGACTCATCTCTACAAGCACAACTCCATTGGCATTGGCAACATCTAGTTACACCTTGTCCAGAAATTGTTTGATGATTTTTCTAGACCTAAAAACAATAGGGGAAACTTTATGATAAAGTAATACAAGTATTTATGTTTTTGTGAGTGTTTAGTTAGGTTGATAATTTTGGACAAATTTCCTAACTGTCTCTTAACTCAATTTTTCCAAATCCTTCTTTGGACTACTTGCCTAATGAAGATCAAAATGTTGAATTTGCTAAGGGACCAAAAGATGTAGTTGAGGTTGTAGATGGACGAAATGAATCAACCAAGTTTTTCAATTAGTTATTCTAGAACTATTTATTTCTTAAAAGAGTTGAGGAGGTCAGGACAACTTTTCTTGTCTAAGTGTTTAAACGCCTTGTTTCAATATGGATTTAGATTTTGGTCAGGTCGATTCAGGTTGCTTTTTTCTTTATGTTTTCTTAACCATTGGATCAAGGGTTTCATTCCATTTCAAACCTAAAATTGATTCCTATTTTGGGAGGAGATACCTGCAGCCGTTCTCCTTCCCTCTTGAGCTCTCTCTATCCTTATCTAATTAAGCGTGTTAAGTTGTTAAGAAAATTCTCTTTTTGATCTTGATTTCCAAATTGTTTTCCATCAGATTTTCTTAAAAAATGGGTTGATTCTTCTATTCCATTCATCTTTCAATTTCCTATTTATTTAGGTTTTGGCTGAAAACTCATTTTCTTCTTCTATTCTATTCATCTTTCAATTACTATTTATTTAGGTTTTGGATGAAAACTCATTTTCTTCTTGATTGAACTTGAAGAAGTCGAGGTCAAGCTTGGTGAGGACTTCAAGAATGTTCTAAAAGATGAAGGCATGCAGCTGAAGTGAGAAGGTGTTGGTTAAGCAATCCGTGAAAGATTAGCAAACTTGAGTTAAGTAAAACCTTCTACGCATTGGTTACTCTTGATAGAGGAATTTTTTTATCATTGGTAGATTCATAGTTTTTTTAATATCTAAGGAGATTTTCCACATAAAATCTTGTGTCATTGTCTTTTTTGCTCTCATTCTACTATTTGATTCCTTTCCAATGTTAGATATCATTTGTTACTTAAGCATGTATGTTGAAAGGATGAAATCTGAGCTGAAATGGGTGTAATTACCTTTTGGATATTCTTGAATAATTTTTTATTCATATTGTTAATAATATCAAGAGGTAATTGGAAATGCATTAGGAAGATAATTGTTCTTATGAATTAATGTAATTAAGGAGTGTTAAAGCATTTGCATGTGACTTGTATTTATAAACTGTTGGGAGGGTATTATTGCATTCATTCTTGCTTGTGATATTCTTTATCCTTTGTTGAATAGTTGTTAAAAGAAATGAATATAAATAAATAGTTGTTAAAAGAAAGGAATATAAATTGTGACGATTCAAAGGGAATGTTAATATATGTTAGGGGATCAGGGGACTTGGGAGGGGCAAATAAGTGATTTTATATAGATTCAAAAGGTATTTATAAAATCACCTATTCACTCCCCCCCCCCCCCCCCCCCCCCTTTTCTCTCTAGGTGTAGTTCATCATTAAGATTCACCTTCGATTTTTAATTCAGCAAAGAAGTCATGAAATAGACAAAATGGACTAATGTTGATAAAATAAAATAATATTTTTCTTTGTGCATTCCATGTTCTCCTTCCAACTCCCTTTCTATAAAATATTTTGAGCATTTTTTCCATCCAATAAAAGAAAGTAGAAAATGAAACACATGTTTCATCTTTTTTTCTATAATTTATTAATGTCATTAATGACCTTTCTCTTGATAATTCCTCATTAAATAATTGTATGGGGACATGATAATATTTTAAGTTAAATTTTTACAATAATGTGTAGAAGAAAAGGTTTTAGAAAATTGATTATGAGAGGGTGTTTAAGAGTGATTTTGAAAATTTAAAAAAATAGATATTTAATAAAAATTTTAAATCACTTTATTTAATGGAAAAAAAATGAACGATTTTGGAAATTTTATTAAAATTAGGCATTTGATAAAATTTTAAAAATTACTTAAATTTTTTTTAAGAATCTCTTGAAATGATTCTTAAACTAGTCCTATTGGTAAATGCTTCTTCTAAAAAATTGATATTACTAGGAATACTATCAAAATTATTGCCTTTTTATTTACATAGACACTAAATAATTCTCTATAAAAATAGTTGTAGTAGCTAAAATCACTCTCAAGTCTGACTCAAAATCAAATTGAAAATATTCAAGTCTTAAAATGGATAAAACTTCAAAAATAACTTAAGCAAGTACACTATGATGTTGACATGCAATTAAGACATTTCCCCCCTCCCACAAGTCATTCCATTTTTTAGTCTTCTTACTTACCCTAAATACCCCTTAGCTTACTTATAAAATTAATTCCATGATGGAGGTAAAGAAGGCCACCATTCTTGTTGCCTCCATCAAAAGAAGGAAAAAGAAAACAAGCGAAGAAGGGAGAAAAATTATGTCTTTGCCAAATGAGAGCCGCACTCTCACAAAGGCTTTCTCTGGTTCTTTCTCCTTCTCCCTTGACTTTATTTTTTCTAAATCACAAACAACTGCATTCTTTTACATTCAAATTGTTTACTCTAGTTGTACTTATTGTGGTATGTTATTTTTTTAATAATTCTAGTGAAAATTTGTGACAATATGGATGATTTCATGTGATCTCATGTCCCATATGATTTCAAATTGTTTCTTTGTTCTTTCATTATTAATATTGATTAGAAGGTTGAAATAATCTTGATTTACCTTTCTAGGAATACTTGGAGTTAACGAGAAATCAATGATGGAGATCTTAGTAAAATGGCGTCCAAAAGTCTTGACAACTTTTAGGAATGAAAGTTCTTCCATCTTTCTTAAGGATAAATACTTCTTGTTTGAGAGATGCCAAGATTATGATATTGCATTTCTAGTAAAGGAATTTCTGCGTTTTCAGGTATTATATGTCCAATATAAAATTAGGTATTTATGCGAAACATAAAATTAAAGATATTTATACATTATTTTATTTTTAAAAAAAATTAATTCTTATGAGAAAACAAAAATTACAAGCCAATTAGAAAAGACAAGGAGACAAATGATGACTTAAATATTGGTTTTTACAATAATATGATTAGTTTTTTAACATTTTTGTGGTCAGGATGTTGTGGTGCAATGGACCATGCATCCTTGGGAAAGAGATGCTCGCATGGCAAGGAAGGCTTTGGACAGACACCCTCAAGCATATGGCTTACTCATTGAACTTGCATGCATCAAATCATCAGACGGGCTCTTGGGAGCTAGGAAAGCATACCAGTCCCTCTACGGTGAATCCATCGAGGAAGATGTTGCTTCCCGAGTTGAAGGCATCAAACGCCAGGTTAGTACTAATTTTAGTTACGTTCTTTTTTCTTTTTTTCTTTTTTGCATCAAACTATATTTGAAGTGTATGAGCATTATTTTTAGTTGTTTTATTTGAAAATAAAAATTGACTTAGATTAGTGAGATATTATGCAATTTTTAATCAAGTAAAGAGCATTTCTATCTTATTAATTTATTGAAGCATTTTGACTAATTATTTCTTAAAAAGATGGCTTTCGTCTATCTTTCTAACATATATTTTCTCCATAAAGTATGCAATTGAAAATGATCTTTTGAGCCTACTCTTCTCCAATTGGAGTTTCGAACTTTTTTTTTGTCCCCATTAGTTGGACTTCTAGAAAGTCCTATAATTGTGTCTTTTCTCAATAATGGAGTTTTATATGGTGCAGTGTTGGTTAGGATACTGTGAGAGGTAATATATATAATCATGTTAATGAACCAATCAAGAATTACTGTGGTCATAATTATGTAAGATGATCATATTTAGAAAGCAACTTGGTCATATTTGAAAGGTAATTTAAGAGTCCGATTGATAGTATTTCTAGAAAGCACTTTTAGTATAAAAAAGAAAAAAGAAATCTGTTTTTGAAGAAAAATCAACTGTTTGGAAAAATGTAGAAAACACTTCAATTTTTTTTTTAAAAAAAATCATTTATCAAGTGTTTCTCCAAAAAAATACTATAAGTGACTTTTCAATACAATAAGTGAGTTTTCATATTTTTAGAAGTGTTTCCTAAATTTTACCAAACATCCAATTTTTTTCAAAAACTCTTTTTAGGCTAAAAACACTTCAAGAAGAAACACTGTCAAATACACTCTTAAAGTGCGTTTGGCAACTTAAAGTATTTTTAATGGAAGTGTTTTCTTTAGAAATATTTTTACAAAAACCATTTATCAAGTGTTTCTCCAAAAAATACTATAAGTGACTTTTCAATACTACAAGTGGTTTTTCATATTTTTAGAAGTGTTTCCTAAATTTTACTAAACATCTAATTTTTTTCAAAAACACTTTTTAAGTTAAAAGCACTTTCTAGAACTATTGTCAAACATACTTTTAGAGTGCGTTTGATAGTAATTTTATAAAATGTTTCTAGTCTTTCTAACACTTGAATGATATACATTTTTAAGCATTAAAAATGTTAGAAACACTTCCTAAAATCATTGTCAAACGGGCTCTTAGTTTAATTATCTATCAATATCATCAAATATCAACTCAATAGTTGAGATTTCATTTTAGTTTGGTCCAACACTTCAAAAACTCCATCCAATAATCTGTACAACCCCTAAACCCAACCATAATAAATTGGACTTCAAGCTTTATCATATTTTGGATCCAATTTGAAGTTCATTTATGGGCCAAAAAGCATAAGGTGGTGTTTGTTTTCTTACTTAATTTTAAATAGAAATTAAAACTAAATAGTGCTTAATATTGTTAAGTATTAGGTTGTTTGTTTTTTTAATATTTTATTTATATTAAGCATTAAAAGGTAAAGAAAAACAACATGGTACTTTATCCATTTAGAAAAAGCCAAATATTTTGATTTTTTCTATTCAACCAAATATTTTAGTTTTTTCTATTCAACCAAAAATTTATAATAAGTCATGAAAAGTAGAAAAACAAACAACTTAAAGTCCAAAAGCAAATTGCTTTCAATAAAAAGCTAAAAAGACAAACACTGTTCTTGACTGAACCTAGCCCATTGTATGTCGTAATTTGAAACTTGAAAGCCCATTTTGCCCACCAACCAAACATAGTTCTTTCCCTCCCACATCTTTGATTTTGGAGAGCTTTAATCAAACACATTCTCTCTAATGATAACTAAAAACTCATAACCACATAAAGAAACCATGTAACAAATATTATTATCAACATGAAATAATGTAATGAAAAATTGCTTCTTGTATCAACAGCTTTTGGTAGCACTTGTAAGTACGTACAGATATGAAGGATCACAAATTAGTGATGTGGCAGTTAGATCAGAGGCTGTAAAACTTGGTATAACCATTAATAGATAAGGTTATAAGAAGAAGCTATTCAAAGATGAAGAGATTGTAAGGATTCTAGCAACAAGAAGCAAACCTCAGCTCAAGGTCGTCTTCAAATGTTACTAGGAGACTTTTAACAAGAAAATTGAAGAGGTATAACATAATCATGATATTATATTTGTTAATTCTTATGGCCTGTTTGAAACATTAGAATGTGAAATAGGAATAGGAAATCTATTCTATTTTCCAATCATTATTATATTTGAATTATTTCAAAAATGGAAATGAGAAGTAAAAAAAAAAAATGTGTTTCCCTACATTTATATGAAAAAACCACCAAATGGAAACTCAAGTTTATAAAATACAAATTTCAAGTAGTTATCTAAAAATAATTAGCATTTCATGCACTTTTTGCTCAAATTACAATTTTGATCATTCAAATACTATATTTTAATGATATAGATACTATATTCAACTAGATGAGTGCATAAAACTTGAATTATTTTTACAAAGTTCCTATTTTGTAATTATTTTTACGCAAGTATATGAAAACACACTTTTTCCTTATTTTTACATGAGTGAATGTGTGAAAACACAATTTTTCTTTAAGTATATATATTATTATAAAAAAATTATTTTTTTTTTTTTACATAATACACATCATCCAACATTCCTATCGTATTTTAATTCCTCCATATCAAATGGACTTTTTATTCATTACTTAAACAATAATAAATGAATAAAGTGAAAAAGAAAAAAAAATGAAAGGTAATTAGTATTTAACTTAAAAGTTAGTATTTGTTATCCTTCTTTGTTATTTTATGTTCTTTTTTTTCTCTTTCTTTGCTCCTTTTTCCTCTTCCTTGTATTTCCTTCTCTTCCCTTTTCCTCTACTATTATCACTTTACATATTTGAAACACTAGAATAGAAAATGGGTATAGGAATAAAAAGAACCTATTCCATTTCCTATTTATTTCTTCTAAGTCCAAATTACTTATTAAATATAAGAATGAAATTAAAATTTCAATCTTGTGGATACAAATTTTTTTTTTTTTTGTTTTTTAGATTTTAATTTTTTCTCTTTTACGTGATGTTATGATTTATCTTTATTTTCACATGCCAAATACATTCTAAGAAGTAATAAAATTGAAATATATACTTTGCTAATAGTTTAACATGTAAAATTATGGACATACAAATTATAAGGAAAAACATATTGTTTTGAATCATGGAACATTATTTGTGTGGTCCACTCATGTGCCTTTTTTTTACTCTATTTTTATTCTTATTCATTATATTGTTTTTAAACTCCAGTCTTTTTTATAAATTCTTTAAAAAAAAAAAACAATTCTCATTCATGTGTTACTTTGAACAATTCTTTTCATTTTAATATTTATTAGAACTCATTTTTCCTTGAATTAGCTTTCAAAAATATTCATTTTAATATAATTCCTCATTGTTTAGGATCTTGATGAGACAAGTTTGAAGAACACAATTTATTGCTTGTATGCTCATCTGATGTATTTCAGTAAGGTGAGATAAATTCACTATAACACATTAAAAAAATAATCTTTTTTTTTTTTGTTGAAGCATTTCTTGGACTATTTTTTTTTTTAATCTTAGATTTTAGATTCGGCAATGAAAGTTAACGCAAATGAGGATTAAAAAGAAGCCCTAACTCGAGTTATTGTAACCCGAGCCAATGTTGATATAAAGGACATTGCTGAGGAATATAATAAGCAATATGGAACTCCTCTAACCAAGAAGATTGAAGATGTACATTAATCAAGTTTAGGTTGTACATTAATCAATCTAATTGAGTGATATCTCAAATCAACTCAAGCTCTAAAGTTGATGTCAATCCAACTAATCTAGCCTTAATTGCTTCAATTCATACATTAACAAGCATGCAAAAAAAAAAAAAAAAAAAACCTATTTATACCATCCTTGTAATGTTTGAAGTGTCTTGACTACCACATCATCAAGAGAGACATTGTTCCTCTTGTAGAATAGCTCTTTGATCACCTTCTAGTCCTTCTCAAGTCTCATAGCAATCACACAAAGTATATCTTGATCAAATTTACTCTTTTTGTTGTGAAATATGTAAATAACATAATTTGATTGGGTTCTTGAAATCATTAGTTTCTACTAGTACTAGCTATCGAAATTTCAATTTGCAAATTATTTTTTAGGGTTTTTGATGCAACAAAAGGTTTCATGCAATGCAGGCATCAAGTGCCTATGGATTGGAAGTTCCTCAAGTTTTCATGAAAATAGATAGACTCAAATATGAATTGCATGCATTTTTTTTACTCATTAACAATATGTAGAAAGGACTAGTTGGAATGTTGCACACAAGTACTACTTTTGTAAATCTAATTAAAGATCTACTAATGCTTCCTTGAAGTTGATTCAATGCAAAAACCCTACTAGAAATTCAAACTCAACTACCAAAAAAATTGTGCTTCAGTTAAAGAAGATGAAGTGATTGCTATCATTTGTAACTTAGTGATGGAAATGTCATGTTCATCTTTGTAGAGGTTAAAAGTTGTGATAAGCGATGTGTTGCTTCTTGTACTCATCAATATCCGAATTATTTCTTCATGATAGCATAAACTATCCATGGAGAGCATTGTGAGGAATATAAAGGCTTTGTTGGGAATTGTGGTTTCCATTGGTTAGAATAAAAAAAAAACACTTAAAAGACATATGGAGAGCACATTGTTCTCACTTGTTCTTATTTGATGATTTTGCAAAGACCCAAAAACAATAAGGGAAACTTTATGATAAAGTAATACAAGTATTTATGTTTTTATGAGTGTTTAGCTAGATTAGTAATTCCAGACAAATTTCCTAAGTATTTAACTTAGTTTTTCCAAATCCTTCCTCGGACTACTAGCCTAATGAAGATCAAGATATTGAATTTACTAAGGGACTAAGGTATATAGTTGAGGTTGTAGATGGATGAGATGGAATCAACCAAAGTTTTTCAAAGTGTTTCTTCTAGAACTATTTGTTTCTAAAAAGAGTTAAGGAAGCCAGGACAACTATTTTTGTCTAGGTGTTTAAATGTCATGTTCCAAAATTGATCCAGGTTTTGGTCAAATCGATTTAGGTTTTTTTTTTCTTAACCATTGGATCAAGGGCTTCTTTCCATTTAAAACCTAAAATTCCTTCCTATTTTGGGGAATAGATATCTGCAACCATTCTCCTTCTCTCTTGAGCTCTCTCTATCCTTATCTAGTTAAGGGTGTTTGGTTGTCAAAAATTCCCTTTTTCATCTTGATTTCCAAACTATATTCCAATAGATTTCCTTAAAAAAAAAAAAAGGGTTGATTCTTCTATTCCATTCATCTTTCAATTTCCTATCTATTTAGGTTTTGGGTGAAAACTCATTTTCTTCTTGATTGAACTTCAAGAAGAGATCAAGATCAAACTTGGTGAGGACTCCAAGTATATTATGGAAGATGAACGCATGCAGCTAAAGTGAGAAGGTGTTGGTTATGTAGTCTATGAAGGATTAGCAGGCTTAAGTTAAGTAAAACCTTGTACAAATTGGTTGTTCGTCATAGAGGAATTCTTTATCGTTGGTAGGTTCATAGTTTTGATCTCTAAGGAGATTTTTCATGTAAAATTTGGTGTCATTATCTCTCTTACTTTCATTCTACTCTTTGATTTATTTCCAGTGTTAGATATTATTTTTTACAGCATGTATGTTGAAATGATAAAATATGAGCTAAAATTGGTGTGATTACCTTTTGGATATTCTTCAATAAATTTTTTGTTCATATTGTTAATGGTATCAAAGGGTAATTCAAAATGTATTAGGGAAATAATTATTCTTATGAATTAATGTAATTGGGGAGTATTGAAGCATTTGCACATGACTTGCATCTATAAATTATTAGGAGAGTATTGTTGCATTCATGCTTGCTTGTGATTTTTATCCTTTGTTGAATGGTTGTGGGAAGAAAGGAAGAACCTTTTGAATTTTTATAAAATCACCTATTCACCCAACCCACCCACTCCCCACATCCCACCTCTCAGCCCGAAGGTGTAGTTCTTCATTGGGATAGTTTTTAGTTTAGCAAAGAAGTTGTGGAATAGGAGAAATGGGCAAATAAATATTGAAAAATTTTAACTAGCGCTAATGAAATAAGACAATATTTTTCTTTGAGCATTCTATGTTCTCCTTCTTCTAACTCTTTTTCTACAAAATATTATAAGTATTTCTTCCATCCAATAAAAGAAAGGAGAAAAGTAAACACATGTTTCATTTTTTTTCTTTGATTTATTAGTATCACTAATGACCTTTCTCTTGATAATTCATCATTAAATAATTGTATGTGGACATAATAATATTTTAAGTTAAATTTTTACAGTGTTGTATAGAAGAAAAGGTTTTAGAAAAATAAATATGAAAGGGTGTTACCCTGTTTTAAAATATCATAAGTGATTTGTATGATTATTTGAAGATTTAAGAGTAATATAAGTAGACTTTTGTTAAAATGAATAAATAAATAAATCTTATCTCCACTCTTTACCATGTTGAGAAAAAAAAGTTTGCAACCAAAGATGACAATAAAATGAGTTTAGGATAGGTCACTTTTGTCTTGACTGTAGGTCAATTATTTACACTTATTCTTATAACCATCCAAAAATAAATAAATAAAAACACTTTAAATGGGTATGGGAATTTCTCATACCCTCCCTTCCCTATTTGATATATTTTATTTTTTTTTCAATTGCTTATTTTCTAAAAAAATAAATATATTAATGAGAAATATAATTTACAAATAAATGAATATTATAAAATTTTATTTTTAAAAAATTAATTTTTTATTTTATAAGTATAAAAAAGAAAAATAAAAATAAATTAAATTAAATCATTCTTATTCAATTATATTCATAATCAAGGTGGGATGGGCTAAGACAATAGTTGAACTTGCCCCAAACCTTACCTAAAGTTTTTTAAAAATTTTCAAAACCTAATCATGACCCATTTATACTCCTCAATCCTCCCATACCTATCCTATTACATTCCCGATGAGGTGGGTACTGTGACATCCCACATCAAATAGGGGAAAATTTTCTGACGTTGTATAAGTATGAACTTCTCTTAACCCTGTAAACGTATTTTGAAGCCGTAAGGGCCCCCTTGGGTCCAGAGCGAACAATATCTACACGGTTGGGTGCAAGTCGTTATAGAATGATATCAGAACTGATCCTCGACCCCAGTGTAAGGGTTTGTTTGGCCCCGCAATCTTGTAGGATACAACGAGAATGTTATGTCTTCATAGGGGTGTCTGTGGCATCCCACATTGAATAGGGGAAAAGTTTCTGACGTTATATAAGTATGAACTCCCCTTAACCTGTAGACGTGTTTTAAAGTCATGAGAGCCCCTTTGGGTCTAGAGTAGACAATATTTACATGGTTGGGTGCAGGTCATTATAGGTACTCAAAGAAAAACCTACCCATTGTCATCCCTCTAAACAACCCATATATTTTTATATTTTTTCCATCTTTCTAGTAAAAGCTTTTAATTATGTAAAAATTAATTACTTTTTTATCCATGCACATATTAATCCAATCACATCTTGCAAGTTAATTATTTTATTTATATAATAATTAAATATGATTCGACGATTAATCAATATATATTTGAACTCGAATCTTAAAACATAACCCAACTTTTTTCCTATGTATTAAATTAATTTCAAATAAAAAAGCAATATAAAATTCCTCTTGAGTATCCAAAAATGAAAAGAAAATACAAATATGAAAATAAGCAACAACCAACCCATTTTTACATTACAAGAAGTTAATAAAAATGATCCATCTCAATTTATTTATAAACACATGAAATTAAAAAGATGAACGTTAATAAATTAAAGTTGTCAACTACTCAAACAAAAATAAAAATAGAAAAGAAATAAAAGGAAGGATGTCTTTCAAATAAGCCATAAGTGGCTGAAGGAAAAAAAAAAATCAATTAGAGTGAGAATGTGGATTATGCCTAACCTCTGTATTAAGTATCAGGACTCCATGGCCAAATGGATAAGGCGTTAGTCTACGAAACCAGAGACTCTGGGTTTGATCCCCATTGGAGTCGTGTTCTTCCTTGTTCAGGTTTCCCTTCTCTCTTTTCTTATTTGGAATCTTAAGAATTTTCATGCATGGGATTGTTGTTGGGCAAAACCTTTTTTTTTTTTTTTTTTTTTAATTTAAGGGCTCATTTTAATATTAAAGTACTATTGAGAAATTATTTGAAAATTTTAAACTATCCTTCATATAAACTTCAAAGAATGCCTTGAAATTTAAAATTAAAAAAAAAAACTGAAAAAAATAAATAAATGCTATAAATGGAAACAATTAGATTATGACTAATATTTTCACTATTATAAATACAATATTGATTTTGAACCATTATTAATGAAATAATTATGATTATCTATAAAATATTAATTTATTAAAAAATAAAATACTAATTATTACACATTAATTATTGTTTAATCATAATAGATGAAACAACTTATTGCAAATAAAAATACAATAAACATTTATCATTTTTATTTCTATTAATTTAACAATTTTTACAAAATGAATGCAAATAACAAATTAAACTGTTATGAGCAATTATCTAGACACTAATATATATATATATATATATATATAAAGAAGGGAATACTAGCTCAAGATTTTTGTAATGATTCGACCTCGAACTCAACCCAATCTACATCCACTATCCTCTCATTTCAATTCCAAACTCAGATTTCACTATATTTAAAGCTTCAAACCAAACATCATCTATTTGAAAATTTAGATTCTTGGTTTCAAGTGATGTTCAACAATTATCAAGAGGTGTCTCACTCTTGGACTCTCCACGTGATACCCCACACTTGGAAAACTATCAAGTGATGTCTCATACTTGAATTTTCCCATAAGTGATACCACACATTTGAGTCTACCCTCACAAGGTTACAAGATTGAGTTTACAAAGCTTAAAACTCATTATTTATAATTTTGCTCATTGGATATAGTATAAAGTATGATTGATAAGGTATACTAAGAATGAAATTAAAGTTTAAACTTAGCACACTCAAAATTCTTTTCTAAGGCTCTATAGATAATTGAAAATGAAGAATAGAACTTTATATAGGAGATAGAAGCTCAACCTAACTATTAAACACAATAAGGCTCAACCAATGTTTACAAGCTATTGGGTAGTAGAAGATGATAATTAATGTAGCATTGAGTCAATGGATCAAGTCTCTGGTTTGACCGATCAAGGCTCTCCTTCAATTGAAAGCTTTTTGCCAATCATTTAAGAAAATTCCCCTAAATCGATCAACTATTTAGGTCAATTGGTTGACCACTTTAGTCAACCACAAATCAAACATACAATAAACATTGGAACCTGATGCACAAGTGACCTTTAATAGCTCATATTGGTTCCATTTGAAAGCTTAAGATTAAAAACCTTTTTTGATGATAAAATGCATGACAGAATATGAGTTTCTATCTTTGAAAGAATCGATCTCATTTTTTTAAATATACTTCATTTAAATGGTTATAGTTTATTGTTTTTTTTCCCTTTATATTTATCCATTCTATATATTTTATTTAGTTTTGTATATTGGATAGTTTTAGTTGTTTTTATTTTTGAGTCACTAAGTAAGTAAATAAAATAAGATATGAAACCCTTTCTTTCTTTTCAAAAATAAATCCCAAACCTTTTTAAAAATAAATATGAACCCTTTTTCTCTTAAAAAAAAATTTAAACATTTTAAAAAAAATAAAAATAAAATTATGAAACCTTTTAAAAGAAATAAATTAAAAAATCATTTTGCTTTTAAAATAAGTGAGATATGATCTTTTAAATAAACTAGATTTTTTTAAAAATAAAATAAGGACAAAATTTTTCCTAATGTTTTCTTGAAATAAATTTGAAGCCTTTTTTTAAAATAATAAATTTGAAGTTTTTTTTTTTTTTTATAAAGTAGAAATAACCTTTTTAGAACTAAATTGCAAGAATCTTTGTAACAAACTTGGGAGACTTCTTCTTAAACTAAATAAAGATAAAATCAATTTGCAATAAATCTATTATAATAAAATCAAATAAAAATCATTTTTAATGAAATATATACAAAAAAAAGGATTGAAATATTTATGTAAATGAATTTACAATTTTTTTTCTCTAAAATAAATATTATAAAAAAATCTTTTATACTAATAAAAATATTTTTCCTAATAAAAGGATTGATACTCTTTTGTAAATAAAATATATATATATATATATATATATATATATATATATATATATATATATATATATATATATATATATATCAAATAAAAAATCGTTTGTAATGAAATATATACAAAAAAAAGTATTGAAATATTTATGTAAATGAATTTACAATTTTTTTCTCTAAAATAAATATTACTAAAAAAATATGTTATACTAATAAAAGGATTGATACTCTTTTGTAAATAATATATATATATATATATATATATATTATATTTCATTAAATTGACATGTGTTTTTAATATATATGAAACTATAAAACCTTCTTTTTAAAGCTTTGAATGCAATATTATTCTTCTTCTTTTCTTATTGATTATTGATGATTTCTCATGTTTATCTCATGAGTCATAATTGACCTAATGAATTCTTTAAGAAAGAGCTTAATAAGATCTTGATTTGTCATTACCTTTGCCCCCTATTTCTTTGGTAGATACTTCAAAATCTTCATAACTTTCTTCATTTTGGTGTAGGTCATTTCTAAGGCTTGAAGTCCATTGATAATATTCATAAACCTAGTGAATATTCAACAATCGATTCAAAATCCTCTATAGAAAATAATTTATAATTATACACAAGGAGATTGATTTCAAACCTTTTTCTTTTTTTGAACTTTAGTTACTTCATGGGTAATTACTAAGTGTTCTTGTATATTTTTATCGGTTCAAATGGAAAATGCAATTGTGTTCATTCTTATCAATAACACAATGAAGATAACATATAACTTTAATATTTAATTATACTTTAATATGAATGGATTCCCTACAACTCATAGTCAATAGACAGGTTGAGCCCTACCCACAACCTGTCCATGGACACCAAATCCAGGGTTTTCCTATGTGCTCATTTGAAATCCTTGTTGTTGCATCTGATATGGAAGGTAGTACAATATTTGTGTGGAAAAAAGGATAGTTATACCTTTCACACTCTTCATCAGTGGAATTTGAAAGATTTGGAAGAGGTTGACCATAACTCATTACATAAAGGGCATAAATGTTGGCTTCATTTGACGAGTCACTGAATTGAGTCTCTATACTCATTGACTCAAAATTGGCCAACAATGAGTCCTCGTTGTATGGCGTCATTCTTCGTTGTCTTCCTCTATATGGCTTTCCAATGGCTCCAACAATTGGACTAGCTCTTCTAGAGTCGTGATCTTCATCTTGAGTACAATGTGTGAAATCATCTTCACAAATAAATGCCAATGGTTCTCCACTTTTTTGTTGTTGTCTAGCATCCCCTCCATCATTTCCAGGGTCGCTACCATCATTGGTCCTCTCTCATCTTGAACCATCATAACCGAAAGCGGAAATACCAGCAACATTAGTTCTGTTACTATGTTCAATGCTCGTGGAGTCAAAAGAAGGCCGAAAAGTGACTGCCAATTGAGAAGTTCCTTGTAGAAATGAATCTCTCGTGTCTTGGATGAAACTATTAGTATGAACTTCTTCGAATAACACCCGTTCAACATCAACACCTGCTTCTCGGACATGTGCGACAATTCGTAGGTCAAGATTTCCATCTTCATCATCTAAATGAAAAGGTCTAACCCATTAAAACAATTGGTTATCTTCTTCTTCACCAACCTTAGCTATAATGTCAAGTAAATCGAGTTAATCGTTCTCCGCAACTTTGTCATTTTTTGTCTTCATATCACGGGTCTTTAGTTTCATGTTATAATAACCGAAAACTAATAGTTGGAACCTCGGGTAAGCAAGCCGATTTCTTTGCTTTGTATGAATTAAGGCAAACTTGCTCTAATTTCTCTCATAAGTTGAAGATGACGCAGTTTGCAATAAAACCTTGATGGCTAACCTTCTTAATGTAGGAGTGTGGTTTCCATACATGAACCACCATTCAGCTACAACCAAATAAATGATATCAATACTTATATTGGAAAGCTACAATAATATGCTAATGAAATGTATTATTAATTCACAAATAATACTCATTGGGAACCATTTCTGACCTCAAAGCAATCGCTGCTCGATCACCAAATTCTCTTTTTGCATCTCAGAATAGTATAAGATATATATTAAATAATTGAAAGTCAAAAATTGAGTAAATGAAATTCAAATTTTTAATTTATATTATAACTCTAATAATTTACCTAATTTCTAAATTGACAAAGACCTTTGGTTGCAGGATCTAATTTCGCAAAGACTTCATGAACAACTTGAAGTAGACCAGGATCAGTACATTTATATTGATACCTTGGATTAAGAAAGAATGCTACAATAGTAAAATAGATATGTAGAATTAGAATGTTATGAAAGAAACATATTAAATACCAATAACTTTCAAAGATGGATAATACTTAGTTACTTGTTACATGAAGAGGATGTTTAAGAGTCATATCCTAATGGTATGCAATTATTTCTAACACCCATTCTTTAGCATTAAGTCGAATGAGGTTCTCTTTCATAACTTGAATCAATTCATACACAAATGGCATTGTAGGAGCAACTTCTGAAATCGACAATGCGAAGAATTGTGTATAGCGCCTCATAGATTGACACTAGCTTTCCCACTCTCTCCTAGTACGCATGGTCGAACATAAGTTTTTCAACTTCTTTGCCGATTAATTTGCGACTTAACTTGTGTTGTGCCCATTTATCACTGATAAACACTTTCTTCAAGTCCACCTTCTTTTTCAAAAGACTATCCAGGGCAATATAATTGGTTGCAAGTCTTGTTGCTCCAAGGTGAACTATGTCTCCACCACACACCTTGCGCTTTTGCACAAGCAACCAACTATGATTATAGATGAAGTTGGTTATCTTTCGAGCCTTTGTAATCACATTTGCAATACTCGACCTTTTATCGGTGTCTTCGAACATCAAATCGATGCAATGTGCTACACACGAAGACTAATTAAGATTGCATTTCTTCATTAAAAACTTCCCCACCTTCACGAATGCCGACCCATTATCCATCACTATTTATACCACATTTTGTTTGTCAACTTCCTTGATCACATCCTTTAACAAACCATATATGTATTTGTTATATTTTATATAATTTGATGCATCAATATATTTGAGGAAGATTGTGCTACCTTTTGAATATACCATTAAATTAATTATGCTTAATTTTGTGGACCCAGTCCATTCATCACACATAATCATGCATCCATAAGTCTTCCATTTTTCTTTTTGAATATTAACATAAGCTTCCATGTCTTTGTACTCCATATCCAAGTACTTGTGTTTGATTTCATAAGGAGACAGTGGTTCTATACCCATAACTACAATCCATATATAATTAAAGCATATAAGAACATTTGTGGCAATCATACTTCATAAATAATAATGATATTGTTAAAATAAATACAACTTTTAAAATTATACTAATTATCTGTTTGTTGTACACCAACAATCATGTTCTTGAAGTGGTGAGAGTCTGCTTTATTAGGCGCAACACTATCATATATGAAGAACTTACTAATCAAACATCCCATGGTTTCCTTGATGGCACCACATTTGAAAAGATTTTTCGCATTTTTCTGTCTTGCTACTAAAGATTTGTACAATGAGGGTGCACTAGGCGGTGATGGATCTGAATATCGAACACTTTGCGATCTTCGTATATGCCTTGTTGGACTAGTTGGATGTGAAGACTCACCTATTATAATTATTAAAATTAAACATATATGTTAATTTAATATTATTGATGAAGTTGATAAGAAATAGTAATAATTCAAATTAATATTATACTTGTTTTTCTTTTGCCTCTTACAAAATGTTCTTTTTGTTGTCGATTCCATTCAATAGCTTTTGATGCTCAAACTGTTGCTCTATAAGCATGCCGCTCATCAGGGTGCATGTCAACCAAATACATATACACATCATCATCATCATCAAGGTTCTTCTCATCCTTTTTATCAGTTACATGTCTATGTATTCCTCCTATTGTGTCTCACTTCAGCTTGGATCTCTTCTATCTTTGTAGTTTTCTTCATTTTTGCCTCATTTTTTACCTTTAGAAGTCGTCCTATTTCTTGTTTCACTTATGGAGGCACATTAGAACACTTTTTTTGTATTTGAATGAGGGTCTGTATGACATAGGTAAAATGTAAAACGAGTAATCCCACCACTCTTTATTGTCAACCCACAGTAATTGCATACTGTTCCATTTTTGTTCCCTTCCATAAGTGTACAATATTTCCAATAAGGATCTCGACCCATGATACCGTTTCCACTTCCACTAGCCATTTGCTAAACATGTATTTTAAATTCCTATACAAAACTAATATCAAATTTAAAATTATTAAAGATAAAACATCTAAGAAATTTAATATTAATATTATTCATGAAATTGATAAGAATCATTACTAATAAAAATTGAAATTAAAATTGAATTATGCATATATGTAATGTCCATTGAAATTAAAATTTAATTATGCATATATGAAATAGATAAGCATTACAATTAAATTTCCATATGAATTTAATTTAATTTAAATTAAATTAAACTAAATTAAATAAAATTTCCATATTCATGAAATTGATAAGAATCATTACTAATAAAAATTAAAATTAAAATTGAATTATGCATGAAATAGATAAACATTACAATTAAATTTCCATATGAATTAAATTTAATTTTAAAGTTATTAAAAAATGAAACTAAATATGCATAGATGTCAAATCAATTTCCATTCCATATGAAATATAATGTTAATATAACAAATTTTAAAATTAGATAATATCAATTAAACTATACATAAAAAATAAAATTGAATTATGGATAATAAAAATAAATTTTGTGAAAGGTAAAGTATACCTTAATTAGCCTTAACTTAGAGTTAATCCCCTTCACCATCAAATTTTCAAAATTTTAAAATTTTGCTAGAGATAAAATAAAATAAAAATTTAGAGCAATAGAACAAGATCAAATTTTTATGTATGAAATAGAATGGATTGTGGGTATTTATAGGATTTTTTTTGGTCAAACTAGTTGTTGGATGGTCAAATAGCTGTTATAAATTAATTTTGACCGTTGGATCAAGTCAATATTGCTTTTCCACCATTGGATCACAAATCTGACTATTGGATGCCTTTAAAAAAACACGAGTCAAATATAGGCCATCGGATCATCAAAAATTCAAATTTGACCGTTGGATGAATTTTCAAATTTTTTTAAAAAAATGCTTGAAAAAATCAACAATATATCAACGACTTTTTCCATTTCTCCCCATTGCTCTACGCGTCACTCCACAACTGATTTAATTATTGATTATTAGTTCCAAACCGATATATCGCCGATATTTCGGCGATATTTCCAACATTTTCCCGATATTCCTCTCGTTTGATAATCAGTGCTCAAAATCGTTTCAAGGTCGTCCAATATTCGATATATCTACGAAATATCGTCGATAAAATCCAAAATTTCAATCCTTAGTAAAACCTAAATTAGGTAACCTCTAAGAATATAAAATTCTTTGAATGAGAATAATTTACATTACATCTATAATGTAAATTATAGTCTTTAACACCTCTTAAATATGATCAAATAAATGTCCTTGTAGTAATGTTTGAACACATGATCTCTTATCAAATGAGATTGTGATATCATATTGGACAATCATATTTTCTAAAAGTTTAAGTTTATAGAATTTGAGCCGGTAATATCATGCTTTCCAACTATATTGATTTTAGGAAAAACCGTTTTTTGATTTATGCAAGCAAATGCTTTGTTTAGTGTAAACTTTCATAATATATATCAACATTGTTCTTTGGAAATCGTGATATTGACTTCAATATCAATTTTTATTGAAGTAAAAATACATAAAATTATAACACCAAATTAATATCTAACCTTATCGATCTAAAAATGCTCTATCCTCCAAGCCAATAAAGAAAGCTTAACTTTCTGACTTAAAAGGGAGAATTTTAAAACCGTGGAAACCCTCTTTAATGTGTTTTTTCCCAAAATCAACCCTTGTCTTAGTCCTGAAAATGAACCAACAACAGCTAAGCATCTTGCTTTCATGTGTTAAAGGAATCTTCAATTAATAGCTCCATTAGTTCTTTCTTAATAGTGAAGCAAGTGACTTGAGTTTCAAGGTTCAGCAGTATTTCCCATGTTCCCTAACAAATCACAGTGTGAAGACTCATTTTTTATTTGTCCTACCATGTCCCTGGTTTGTTCTTAATTTTTAACTTCAACATCTAGCTTATACAACAACATTAAATTTTAAAAAAAATTATTTTTTAACAACTATATGCAAGAGGTACCACACTTACATTATTGAATGATATTAGACACACTAATTTAGAGAGAAAAATCACTCCACCATCAATGGAAAGAGAGGGTACATGAAAAACTCTATTGTCTCCTCCCTTCACCCTCTTTTGAGGCACATTGTGCTCCTTTAACTATTAATTGTCTTCATGAAATTAGTCATTCCAATTTATAAATTGATCATTCCTCCCCTAAATTAGTCACTCATCTTCTATTATCCCTAATTTCACTCTCAATGATAGAATTATAAATCATTTGTTCAATTAGTTTGTACTATGGTCCCATTGCTTTGTATCTTTGATCTTATTACCTTTTATTTTGGACCCATTTCTTTATGCATTTGGACCAATACAATTGAACGGTTATTCCTATAGCTTTGTACCAAAGTTCTATTGCTTTTGCATCATGCTCTTATTTGTTTGTACCAAGGACCTATATATTTGTACAATTAAATAAATTGGTTATTCTCAAGTCCAATTTCATTGTGCTATAGTATATATTAAAGCATTAACCCTCTTATTTAATTGATCATCATGGTAAAGATATCAACAATATCTCATGGCAAGAATTGGATAGGGTACAAAATGCAATCTTTTTAAATCAAAATATTTTATTTACACCTAAACTCTATGCCATAAAATAAAAAAGAAAAATTAACATCGTTTTAATTAAAAACAATACTTTTGGAGCTTTCTATTTCAATAGTTGTTTTTATTTTCCTTGTACTTTGCTTAACGAATTTCTTCTCTACTATCCACAAATATATCTAAGATAGCTTCAAACACCCACAAGCATATAGAGAAAAATAGGAGCAAAATGTCTTCTCTTAATAATTAAAAAAAAAAAAATTAAGGGTTGCTAATTTTAAGAGTTGGTATTATGATTGATTTTTCTCCCCAGTTATGAGTGGATGTAATTACAATGAAATATTATTATTAGGCTATCATTGTACTAAAATGACAATCTTGTATTTCGTAATCTTAATTATTGATGTTATGTGCATAATTGGTCAATTATGCATGCATCATATTTAATGTCTTATCTTGTCATATTCATAATTGCTCTTTATGTTATTTATATTTGGGTATATTTATTTTTTTAACATTTTTAATATACTCCTTAAAGTTCTTAAACTTAAATATTTTCTAAAAATTAAGGATCATATATTGAGGAGGGGCAAATTAGCAACCTTGATTTTGTCATCATAAAAAAAAAAACAAAAAAAAGTGGAGATGTTAAACCAAGATTTGGTTAATCTCCATTTTGATGATAATAAAATAAAGCTTGAAACTAATATTTTATCTTAAATGTGTTTAGGCAAGAAGATTTATAAATGGTAATCATAAAGATAAAATAAGTCAGAAGAAATTCAAAAAGAAAATGAAGACCTCAAGGAGAAAATCAATGAAAACTCATTCCTTAGGATCTTTTTGTAAGGTTGCTGATACATTAGGATTATATGTTGTATTTTTATTGATGCACCCATAATCATCCAAGAGTTAAATTGCCTTAAAATATTTTATATTTGGACGATTTTATGTTTTTAATGAAAACCTTTAGTCAAATTCTTTATAAACTTACTTTAAAGGTTTTAAGTTGCTTTACACAAGTTGTTAGAGGTTCCAAACCTCAAAACCGGATTATTTGAGCACTTCACAATGCGATAGGTCAACGGTCTAGGGAATTGGTTGAGCCAGTTAGGCTTTATCAATCGAGGGGCATTTTGTGCACCCTTGATTTCTAGTAGCATGTGTTCAACAAGTTGAGACCAATCGAGGACTAGCCGAGTTTTGATCAGGGCCTAGTTGAAGCATTGAACCCCAATGGTCAATTGCTTATGCAATTAATGCACAATGGATAGTGAACTAGTCAAGTCGATGCTCAACCAATCAACCCCCAAACTGTGCCTATGGCTAGTTTGGGCTTTCATCTCTTATAAAATGGTTTCATTCTTCATTGTTTAAAAGAGTTTAACATTCCAAAATCTTTCTTGATTATATTTAAACCTTGGGGGAGTGTTTTTTTAATGCACCTTATTTCAAAGCTTACATATCCAGGTGCACCTTATTTCAGAACTTGCATATCCATTTAATGCACCTCAATCCTAGTTTTTCTTCATATTATTTGAGCTTAGCTTAAATTTGTACTAGGATCTTGTGAGATTATATTTCCTATCAATTTGTAACCTTTGCAAAGAAATCTCAAGTGTGGGGAATCACTTAACAGAAAAATTTAAGTATAAGATATCACTTAGTGTTTGCCAAATATGGGATATCACTTAAGGAATTCAAAAGTGAGACATCTCTTGAAGAAATTTGTAGTGCCCATTAGAGTTGAAAAATCCAATTATATATCTTGAATATTTGTGTTGGAAGTCTTGGATTAGTGGAACTCTCACTCAATTAGGAGCTTGAGAAGAGTGGACATAAGTCAAGTTGCGTTAAACTACCATTAAATCCCGTGTTTATAATTTCTCTTCCTTTCTCTATTTTATATGCAATTAATTTCCATTATATTTGTTATACATTTGCACATAATTGTCACTTGCCTTACATAGCTTAAATTTGCAAAAAGTGACCTTCACCCATTCACCCTCCCCCTCTCTTTACAATGATTACTTGAGATTGAGCTAGCTAAAATCTTAACAATTAGGTATGCATTTAGTATATCTAATCCAATTTAAAAATGGTTATAACATATTGAAAAAAAATGAAAAGCATAGAATCCACTTTTTTGTACATAGCCCTACTATTTACCCATTTTCCCGTGCATTAGCAATCCTATATCTTATTCCCTTTCATTTCCCAAGTCATTACTCTTCGATTTGTTTCCTATTGTAACCAAACTTCTACAATGCTTATTCTTACCCAATGCATTCTCTCCCATTCTTACTCTCATTCTCTTACCTGATTCTAAGAACCAAAAAAGACAAATTATGATGACTCCAATATCTTTTAATTTAAGTAACTTAGTAAGTGGGTGTTTGATAAAAACTTAATACTTATTACTTAATAATGACTTAAGTTGACCTTAAGTTAAATTATTCATAAGTTATTGATTTAAAACTTATCACTTATTTTTGTATTAAGTATTAAGGTTGTTTGATAAAGTTAATTTAAAATTGATTCTAAATCATCAAATTGACATATTTACTCTCATTAATTTTAATTAATATTTATATTTTTACTAATTTTAAATAATAAATTTATTTGTTAAACATTAATATTTAAAATATTGTAGATATATAAATTAATTATAAAAATATTTACTACAAAAGATGGGTTATGAATGTAGAGCCATAATTGTAAAATATACTCTTAGTAAATATGGATAAATGTGATAAAAGATATTTGAGATTAAAAATAAATTCATTATTTTGAATTAAAACTTAAAGTCATTTTTTTACTTTAAATTTTGATTTTAAGTTATTTTACCAAATATACTTAATCTACTTAATGACTTAAATTAAGTCATTAAATCATTAATTCATATTGATTTACCAAACATCCTCTAAAAAAGGAAATTAATAACCAAATTTTAATTGAACTTAAATGTTAAAACAATGTCTGACTAGGAAAATTTCAATAGAGTTTCCCTCTATTTTCTCTCAAAATGGCCCCCACACCCTCTCTGCTCACAACACGTATGCAGGTAGGGATCGCAATTGCGGGGGGGTGGTTTCGGTTACTCGCCCCTAATGGGACGAGGTTCAATTTTTAATAAACAGGTTTGAGACGAGTATGGGATTTTTTTTTAAAACCTAGGGCGGGTTTGGGTATTGCCCCATCCCACCCCGCCCCGTCCCGATTATATATAAAATTAATTTTAAAATTTAATTTAATTTAAATTTTAAAATTAATTTATTTTACTATTTTTAATATATAGAAAATAATAAAATATTTTTAATAAAATAAGTTATAAAAAATATGATAATTTAATTATTTATAAAATATATTTATTTTAATGTAATTAAAAATTTTAAAAGTAAATTTAAAAAAAAAAATAAAATAAAATAAACAGGGCGAGGCGGGGCGGGTATGAGAATTTATCATACCTACCCCACCCTGCCTCGCCCCGTTTAATTTTTTAAATGGGACGAGGATGAGAATTGTTTTGAATAAACGGGACAGGATTGGGATGGGGGGACCCCTCCTGAACCCACCTCGTTGCCATTCCTATATGCAAGG
Source organism: Vitis vinifera (assembly GCF_030704535.1). Lineage (NCBI taxonomy): Eukaryota > Viridiplantae > Streptophyta > Magnoliopsida > Vitales > Vitaceae > Vitis > Vitis vinifera. The sequence goes on from NC_081817.1 coordinate 24,996,065, forward strand.
AAGATTCCTACAAGTGCCCACCTCTAGGTTTTGGCATGTCCTAGATCTCCTCGTTCCCCTCATTTAGCAATTCTCTAATAGCTTTCATCATAAGCAGCAATAGAGAGAAAGTTCTCGACCCAATCATAATTAATTTAATTCCTATATTAATTATTATTTTTAGATATTGAAACCCCTTTAATTTGCTTTTATAGGATTTGAAGTTGATGAGAAATGGATGATAATGATATTTGGAAAATGGGATTCAGAGTATTTATACTTCTTTAGTGAGAGAACTGCACAACTCTTCTAAAAAAATGACATTCATATTAGGATGTGACAAGATGTCAATGCGATCTTGTGGTAGATTTGAGTTTTGTCATGGTTGGAATGCTTTGGTGCAATGGACCACGCATACTTGGGAAAGGGATGCTCATTTGACATGCTGAGAAGCTGTGACCATGCATGGGTCGACAATCATACGGCTTGCTCATCGGGATCACATGCACAAAGCCTGAAAAAGCTTGTCAATCTCTCTTTGACGTATCAATTGAGAATGTTGACTTCCAAATTTAAGACATCAAATGGAAGAGAGATAGTGCCACTTAGAAGACATTCAAAGTATATGAGCATAATTTTTGCATGGAAAATAATGATATGTTTAATTTTTTTTTCCCCAATCAAATTGTACTGCATGTTATTAGAGAATTTCAAAGTAAATGGGTGAGACTAATTCTTATGAAACCTAGTTGTTAACATGATTATAACCCATTAAACTAATTAATATAATTTTAATTCATTAAACTCATTAATATGATTGTATTTTAATTAACCTTTTTAAAATTTTAATTTTATAAGAATATTAATTTAAAATATTTTTTTAGTTGTTCTTAACTTTTAAGTTTGATTTTTAAACTTTTCATTAACTTAATTATTTATTTTAAGTTAGAATACATTTATAAAATAAAAATTAAATTAAAATTTTAATTATATGCTCGTTATAATTTTATTTATTTATTAAATTATAAAATATTTTTAATCTTTTATGAAATTATACTTTAGTTCTTTAAGTTTTTTTAACGATATGATATTATTCATAATTAAAAGGTATTTTAAATTTTTAGAATTTTTAAATATTTAAAATTAATAAATTGGGTTAAACAAATCATAAATGTCTTTTCTCATAAACAAATCATAAACATGACTAATTGAATGAGTTATATGAGTTATATGATTATAACAAAAACGTGATTATGTGTGACTCGAACCCACTAAAATTTATGTCTTTTCTCACTCATGTTAGGCTGTGTCAAAATTGCCACATGCATTAGTACACTGAGTAACCCTAAATGTAATTGCCTAAAGCCTAGATGCTCTTACATGGGCTTTAGTCAAAGATTGGTGATTCGTGCCCAGTTGGGTATTTTAATCAAAAATATTTATAAATCCTATGACCTCATACTAGCGTAGCAAAGCTACTATAGTATAGCAGCTCTAGGGTCGAACTCTAGGATGGGTTTTCATTCTACCAGTGATAGACTCAAGATTAGAAATTGAATCTGATGATTTCCTTTGTCAAAAACTTAAAGTTTAAAAGAAAATAAAATTTGTTTTGAAAATGGTGTTTGAAACTAAACTAACATAGAACTAAGTAAAAATGGAAGAAAGAAAGTCTCCCGGAGCTAAAGGTTGCACGAATCAAGTTCAGAATGCAAAGTGGGAAATTCCGGATTTTTCTCCTCGTATTGGGGACAACAAGATAAAGGATGGTTGTTTCTAGAACCGGTATAGGTTTAACAATGAAGATTTAATCCATAAAAAGTCAATAGAAATGGTAGTTAAGTTCCATTAATGGCTTTAGACACTAGGGGTCTTCACCTTGAGCCACTTCCCAATGGCTCATACATGATAACTAATGGTCTTAAGTGGATCTAACAATAAGTATCCACAGAGATCTAAAAGCTTATCATGTATTGGCCATTCAAAGTGATTCTAAGGGATTTAAAGCAAAACTTTAGATTTAAAAGCCATTTATGAACTCCAACTACCTGTATTTAAAGCACGAGAGTTTTCCACTTTTGCATCTGGACTTTTCACCTAGCTTCCTTCACTCCAAGAAACCAAAGGTTTAGCCTCTCATCCTCTGGGAAAACATCCTCAAAGGTTGTTTGGCTAGTAAGAAAATACAATCAAAATGAGAAGGTAAAAGCAAAGCAAAGCTCTGTATTTTTCTTCCTTTTAAAACTATACAAAAGTTACGTCCCCCATTGGAACAGGCTCCCGAGAGATCATTATATGAAAATTACAATAATAATATCTACCAGGTTATTCACCATTTTTCCTAACTTAATAACTAAGGAATCCTATAATTGGTGGGTTACAAGGAGAGTTTGGGGATTTATACATGAAATATCTAAAGCAAAAATATCGCAAAATATCTCAAAATGTTGGTCACATATATCGGGAAGCTTCAGGAGAACCCCGCAGCACTGTGCAAAATGGCTGCGAAACTCTCCGGGTAAGAGCTATAAGCGGATCTGGAAATGTGTGACCGGGGAAGTTGAAACGTTCTCCACTCCTATCCGGCGTCAGAATTCTGTATGTGAACATCTGGGTGGAAAGTGGCGGCAACCGGATGGAATGGCGGCGGCGGCCGATTTCCGGATGTGATACATTCGAGAAGAAAGTGGCGGCAGTCGAATGGAATGCCGGCGGCAGCCGATTTTCGGATGTGATAGATCCGGGTGGAAAGTGGTTGTAGCCGGATGGGAAAGCTTTTAGCAGCCGGATGGAATTCCTTCCCGGGTAGAATGTGCATGATCCCATACTCCTTGTATTCTGGATTTGCTTAAGGATTCCAAAGAACTCTCCTTAATCTGGGATTGCTTTGGTGATCAAAAAGCTATTGATTACTACTCAAAAAGTGCTATTTGATAGCCTATAATTAATCCTTTTAAACACTTTTGAGTAGTAGTTTTGGCCTTTTAACTCAATTGGCATGTTAAGGACCCTTGAAAGCAATTTTGATCACTTTGTGTAAGTTTTGGTGTTTTTGTTAGTATTTTGATCACCAAAGCAAGTCAAGACTAAGGAGAGCTATGAGGAATCTTGGGCAAAGCTTAGAAGTCATTTTCCAAGAGTAAATCCGGATTGCAAGGAGAAAAAGCAAAGAGAATCTGCCATGAAGCATATTCTTGATGACAGTCGTAGCAGCCACTTTTGGAGCACTTTCTGAGGTCCAAATGATGTATACTATATACCATTTCAAAGCTCAGGAAGTCAACAATCCAATGCTTCAAACGGTGTGCAATTCGGAGTTGAAACGAAGAAGTTACAGCCATTACAAGCCAATCACTTCGAGCTGAAGGAAGCATTTTGCAAAGTGCTGCGAAATCACCCTTTTGTTGAGAAGTGATTCCGCAGCCTTTTTGTACAGTGTGATGTATCTCCTTCTGAAGTTTCCCGACATATACCGCGAGAAGGAAGCTTGGAACCTCAAGGTGGAAGCCAACTTCGCAGCCCTGTGAAGATAGCTTGGTGTTGCGAAATTATTTCGCAGCCCTCTTGAGTGTCTGCGAAATCTCGCAGACACCATTTTTCTCGTACGAAATGGTGCCTGAAGCCTCCCGATATTTGCTACCGACATTGGGAGATATTTTCCATTAGATTTTTGTTGTCTAAATCCCAAAATACTCCTTGTAAACCACCAATTACATGATTCCTTAGCTTTTAAGTTAGTAAAAAGACTAAATATCTATGTAATAATTAGTTTTATATTATGTACATATATATACCTCTCGTGAGCCTGTTCTCAGAAGAAGAGTTCCTTCTGAAAAAGTTTGGGTAAGCAAGTAAAGTTCAGTTCTTTCTACTGCCTTACCTTCTCACTTTGTATTTTTATTTTATTTCTAAGTTATGAATTCTCTGAGGAGTTTTCCCCAGAGAATGAGTAACTAAACCTCTAATTCCTTGGAGCTAAGGTTGCCGGGGAAGGTTCCAAGTGCAAGAATGCAAAGCTTTGTGGTTTTAGCTAGTAATGAAAAGGAAGTGAAATCCTTTAATGATTTCTATGTTTTTAGTTAACTTAAAACACCTTAGAGTCACCTGGGCCAACACTTGGTAAGGCAAGTGATTTCCAACCATGGAAATGCACTAGTTTACCCCTTGCGAGCCTTTGGGAGGTGACTTCAAGGTAGGATTTTCTAGAATAGCCAACACATGGTAAGCTTTTGGACTCCAAGGAGACATCCATTAGTTATCTCTTGCAAGCTTTTGACGGGTAATCCAAGGTTAAAGATCACCTTGAATGGTTAAGGCTTAGTGAGAGGCTTAAACCATTGCAAGTTGCATCAGTGAGAGAATTAAAGTGAAATCTAATTGAAGGAGTCTCTGTACAATACCGGTTAGAGAATTGACTATATGTTGAATCTCTAACACGAGGAAATGAACCATCTGACCGGAGCTATGTCTTTTGCATGAGGAACCACCCCAGTGAACCTAATTCTCCAGGGAATGCTTTTCTTCCTAAATTATTCCAAACTTCTGTTATGTTAGTTAGTTTAAGTCTAAACCTTTACCAATCAAAGTTTGTGTTTTACTTCTTAAGCTAACCATGAAATGAAACAAAACCAATTCACTTGGAATTGGTATCATTGATAGCTTGTTAATTCTTCCCAGTGAACGATCCTAGAGCCACTATACTATAGTAGCTTTGTCTTTGCTACCCTAGTATATGGTGTTATAGGTTATAAATTTTGTTGATTACTCCCTCAATCAAGGAGCACCAGCTAGACACGAATCAGCTGAGACACCAATTGGGCACGAATCAAATGGCGCCGTTACCGGGGAATCGAACCCCGAATCAAATGGTGTCGTTGCCACTGCCACTGCTAGGGACGAATCAGCTATCAAAACACCAAAACTTAACACAATTTGATTAGAATTGATTGCAAGGGTCCTTAATATGTTAATTGGGTTAAAAGGTGATAACTACTACTCAAAAGTATTTAAAAGAGTTAATTACAAGCTATGAAATAGTACTTTTTGAGTAGTAATCACTCCCCCCAACCGACATATTGCTAGTCCCTTAGTAATGAAGGAGAGAAGAAAAAATAAAAAATAAAAATAAACAGTATTATAATTTACAACATCATGCTGATCAAAAAACAATTTCCAAGCGGCATGATGATCTAACTCTCACATGGAACATTAAAGAAATAAAACTCAAACTTCAACAAGAGTTATCAAATAACTTATCTAATCACAATTCTTAAAGAAAAGGCATTATGCAAATTTAAGCTTTAAAATCATTTCCACTTCCAAATGACCAATCCTTACTCTTCCACAAAATCTAAGTGTGAGATGATAGTTTCCGAATATAGTATGCTAAACTAATCTCACCCCCAACCTAGTTCTTTTTTCACAGCTTAGCAAACTGATCAACCTCCAATAGGCTAAGAACGCACCTTTTTTTTTCACAATTTTTTTCTTGTAGGAGTACAAGGCTTAAAGGTATTTTTTTCTAAATTGTCCATGTAACGGGGGTCCATCGATGACTCCCAACCAATTAAGGTTTAGGGCATCAGGTTTTAAGGATCTTTCAACCACTAACTCCTCGGATTTTACCCCGGACTTTTGAGAATGAAATTTTAATACCCAAGCACCTACAGTATGTTAAACTCCACCCATCCACCCTTGTAACGAGCATTGAGGTCGGTGACTCCCAACCAATTAAGGCTTAGGGCACTAGGTTTTAAAGATTTTCACCATATACCCTTCAGACCTTGCTCGGGTTTCAAGGCAAGTAAACATTTTTTCTTTCTTTCTTTTTTTCAAAGGCTCATTGGCCTTTTACAAGGTGTCCCAACACTATTAAAATGAGGTCAAAGGTACCAAGTCTAAAATTTTCCTAAGTCAAGAGGGAAATAGTTTTTCATCTTATAATCGGAACCTATTGTGCACAGTGTGTGAATAGCTTAAAGTGGAAGACATAAGCTTGAATTCAATAGAAATTTCAACAATTCATTAGCTTTAATAAACATAATACAAAATCTAAGTCAAGTAAAAAGACAAAAATTCAATTTGTCCCATTTCATTTTGAAAATTTTTCCTTAATAACCATGAAGAGTAGAATAAAAACTTAAAAATATTTTAAAATTAAGCAAAAAGCAACTAAATTACCAAAATAACTTAGCATTAATAACAAAACTTTCTTCCTCAACTCTCCCCCCAACCAAGCTGAACATTGTCCTCAATGTGATAAAAGCGATTAAAAAATAGGGAGGAAGTGGTACCTCCTGAGTGACATGGAATCTGAGTCATGTAGGAGAAACCACACGTTTCAAAAAAACAACAAAGTTAGTGAGTAAAGAAAATAGAAATATGTCAAGTTTAAACAAAAATGATGTCTATATATGATGCATCATCAATAATACATGCAATCCCAGAATATAAGACATCAAAATATGGAATTATAAAATAAATACATAAAGTAAAGTATGTAAATGATCAGAAATGGGGAGGATGATGCTGGTAAACTGATGGCTCAGGTAGAGATCTCTGCATCTTCAGTAGCCGGCTCAGGAGGGGCATGGGGCTCTGCGGTCTCTGAGTGGGGCACTGCAGTGGTAGGTGTGAGATGCTCAGTAGCTGATGGAAGATCCAGATGGTGCTAAAGCTGCCTCAGGATGGTAGTGTGCTGAGTCTGGGTGATCAAAATCTGCTCCTACTGAGAACGAATAGCTGACATCTCCTGAGCAAGGCTACTTTGAGTGGCTGCCCAAAAATTCGCACAAGGGGGTAGGGTGGTACGAATTTCGCACCAGAGAATTGAGTAGTGCGAAATTCCCTATGTCTTGGCTTTTCTCCCCTGTTTTCCCCTGTTTTTCCCTTGACTTCATTCTTCAAGCCTTCCTAGCTGCATGTTAACACAAAAACCAATTCAAACCACATTAGAATGAAGTTAAGGTCAAAAATAAAAATCAAAACATGCATATATACAAGAAAAAACACTAGATTAAACTAAAATCAATGCAAAAGGAAACAAAAAGATGATGAACTTTTTAGTCTTTGAAGAGACTAAGTTCAACCATGAATTGAGTGTTTTCATGTTAGAGGTGGATCAAGGAGGATGAATTCCTCCTTGTCTCGGGAAAATGATTCCATATAGGGCTTGAGACGATGCCCATTCACTTTGAAAGTTCGAGTGCTCTTGATGTTGAGTAGTTTCACTACTCCATTTGATTGCACGTCATGAATTATGAAAGGACCCGTCCACCTTGATTTCAATTTTCCCAGAAAAAGATGAATTTTAGAGTCATAAAGCAAGACTCTTTGTCCCTTGGTAAAATTCTTCTGATTTACCAACTGATCATGTCATTTCTTCAACCTCTCTTTTGCAATTTTTGAATTGAGGTAAGCATCATTCCTCATTTCCTCCAATTCGTTCAAATCCAATCATCTCTTTAACCCGGCTCTTGTCAAATCCATGTTGAGCTTCTTGATTGCCCACCATGCTTTATATTCAATCTCCACTAGGAGATGGCACGCTTAGCCATAAACAAGGCGATAAGGAGACATTCCAAGAATGGTCTTATAAGAGGTCCTATAAGCCCATAATGAATCCAGGAGCTTAATAGACCAATCCTTCCTATTCACATTCACCACCTTCATCAGTATATTCTTGATTTCCCAGTTGGCTAACTCAACTTGGCCACTTGTTTGAGGGTGATAAGGTGTATCTACCTTGTGCTTGACCCCATATTTGGCTAGAAGAGTCTCAAAAGGCTTGTTGCAAAAATGGGTTCCTCCATCACTGATAATGGCCTTAGGCACTCCAAACCTTGAAAAGATGTTCTCCTTGAGAAATTTGAGAACCACCTTATGATCATTGCTCCTACATGGGATTGCTTCTACCCACTTAGAGACATAATCCACTCCCACCAAAATGTAGTAGTGTCCAAATGACATTGGAAATGGTCCCATGAAGTCTATCCCCCAAACATCAAAGACATCCACTATCAAGATGGGGTTCAAGGGCATCATATTCCGGCGTGTTAGCTTCCCAAGCCTTTGACACCAATCACATCCCTTGCACATAGAGTGGGCATCCTTGAAAAGAGAGTGTGGACCCGCATATTTCACGTGCGCCCCCACTCGATTGGCGAGACTCGCTTTTTATTTGTGAAAAATTAATTTTTGGAAAAAAGTTAGAGCCGCCAATTATTTTATTTTTATTTTAAAGGGAAAATAAAACAAGAAATAAAACCCTAAAAAAATGACTCCATAATTTTTGGAAAAGCATGTCTTTGAAAAAAACCCGAGTCTAAGTCCGGAGATCAGGTTACTTATTGGGAAGGTACCTCTAGGAGGTAGCACCCCTCTAAGCCCTAAAGAGGTCTTTACTGACTAAATTGGGGAAATGTGGCAATTAATTGATTAATTGGGGATACCTAGATAGACTAAAGTGATTTTAAAAAATAACATGCCAAATAGGATCAAATTACCATAAAAGAGAGTTAGGGTGCATACCTGGATGGCTTCTCAAGCGCTATCACAAGACATCAAAGGTTAGTTTGAAAATATGACGTATAATATGCATTTTTATCAAAGATGATCAAACAAGCATCAAGGCAATCAATTATGGCATCAAACATGGACATGGCTCATGATATCATACACATTCATAGAATTTTAGAGCTTGAGGGCAAGAAGAGCGTACCGGGATAGCAAGCTAATACTCCTCTATGGGAAACAAGTTTGCTTAGTAACAAGTGCGAAATACGATACCACAAAGAGGAAGCACAATCAATCAAACATCAAACAAACAATATTGATGAGAATATCATCAATGTCGGGCCCCCACCAAAGCCCTAGTTGATTTCGCATGAGTTGATCCTATGAATTCCATTGTTTTGGAATCATGGAGTTTGTTCATGCTTGGAGGAAATCGAGAAAATCATGAAAATAATTGAAAATAAAAGAAAATAGTGAAAATGCATGCCTAGAGGAAAGTGGCAGCATATTTATTAAAATCTGGATTTAAGTGACTAGAAAGACTCTAAAGATGGATTTTTCAAAGCTGGAAATGTTTAGTTGAAAAAAAATGATTTAAAAATTCAATTTAAAACAATAAATTCTCAATCAAAGAAGCAAAAGGAAGAAGAGGTGTGTGTAGCAAGGTAGATATGATGGAGTGGAGTCTGGGAGGTTTAGCTGTATCTAGATTGCTGATGGTTGTGTGAAGAGACCTTTGTACATTGTTAGCATGTTTGGAGAAGAACTGGCCATATTCATTTCAGAGCACGTGCTCACTTGCTGCCACTCATTCTCAAGGTTCAAATCTTCTTTCAGAAGTTCATCTGATTTATCAATTTTCTTATAGTTCACTTCCGGATTTTTCTGTAGTTCAAAATCTGAGTTTTCCAGTTCATCACAACTTCATCCTTTGCCTTTTCTGTAGTACTAATTGATCTTCTTTAGCTCACATAGGGAAATTCACTGATGTAGCTTTTCGAATAAATACATGGACTGTTGCAACATCTCCAAGCTGTATGTATGTGGTGCCCCTTTTGAATTTTGGCAAGTGCTTTAAAGCTCATTTTCTTTTAAGGCGAATTCCAATGCTAAGTGGTCCGAAGGTTGGATCAATTCTCTCTGTAAGGATGCAAGAGCGTGTCTTGAAGTTATATCTTCAACAGTTTGTACAAGTAAGAGCAGATTCAAACCATCTCTTCCTCTGAAGTCAATAAGCCATGATCAGGCCTTTCTAAACTGAACTTGGCTCTGATGGATCTACTGCTGGTTTAGGACTCTCTAATTTCTTTTTAGCTGACTGCAATGGGAACTCTGAGACCAAAGGTTCGCTTGAAGATTCTTTTAGACAAGATTTTGAAGGAGTATCAAAGCAACTTTCTTGTTCTATACGATTCGAAGTATCGATTTGTGGAATCCGTTGAGAAATCAGTGGTGTAAAGCACAAGATTCTGGTCAGTATGCAATATAATCATGGATCTTCCTCTCGAGTTATTCACCTCTGAGAAACGTGCAACAAGTTTACTGCCTTGATTCAGCATCTGAGTGGGTAGTATTGTGTCTGTTGGAGGATTAAAAGTTTGCCAGAAATAGGTGGGATCGCAGCCCGCAAGCATAAGATTTCCAATGTCCAGCATGGTAGCATAGGTGACTTCAGTACTATTCAAATCAGCCTTTGAACATGAGAGAGAGAGAGAGCATTATGAATTCTATTTCGATTTTCCCATTTCTAATAGCATTTGCCTCAGCTTTTGGAGAAGAGCTTCATCATCTGACCTGGCCGTTTGCAATGCTTCCAAGAAATTCTTGCAGCCTGCATCATCTTGATCGCTTGGTTCTCTTTCCACATCGTAAAAAATGACCTTCAATAAATTTAGAAGCTGCTCCAAATGAGCCATATTCCTCAAATAAAAGGGTTGTTTCAAGAGGATCAACAGCAAAGCGATAGATAGGTATCCTTCATAATGCAGCCTTTTATCTACAACTTCATCCTCAAAGAATAAATAGCACTCATAAATCATTTTTTATGCTTCATTGAACCGTATTCTTCTCTCTTCGGGCGCATTGGAAATATGTATTCTGGTTGCTGGCATAGTAGAGTAATTCACCAAAATTTCTCATGAGCATGCTGGGCAAGATTCATAAAGGCGACCTTATTGAGAGGCTCATTATGTTTCAGCTTTAGAAAATTATCTATAATAGACATTTATTCAACACATTGGTAAGAGTTCAAGATGAATATGCATGTCCACTCTTGAATGACTCAAAGATGACCCCGTCTGAAACTCAAAGCCTGTAGAATTCTCCAACAGCATCCTCTAATAGCTTATCCTGCTCATTAGTTGCTTCTCTGCCACTCCTTGCATAAAGCTTCTTAATATTCCAGAGCCTATTCATGACTTATCTCAAACGCAAGCAAAATAGAGAATCAGGACCTTCAATTGATGCCTGCGTTCAGAAGCTGTAACTGGGCATCAAAATCATCTAGGCATAGATCACAACCCTCAACATGATCAGTTGTAGGTGATCAAGCAGCCAATTCAACATTGAGCAAATCAATAAAAGCTTGGATATCATTGCCGGGTGGCCTAAAATCATTGGATAAATCATTAAAGTCATTAAGTATAATACTGATCTCCATGAAAACCCTTCTCCTTGCTTCTATAGAGCGAACACAAGCTGCCACTAAAATTGGTTAGCCCGGATTGCTAATTTATGCCTCCAATCACTATCGATTTTTCTTTTCCTTTTTAGAACTTCTGGAATATGGATGAAACATGTGAAGGATACGGTGGAATTGCAAGTTTTGGGTTCAAAATCCATCAGAACTTTGTTACTTTTCCTGCAGCTGCTATGCGTACTTCAGCCTCATTGCCATGAAGCAGCCGAACATATGCAGGAACCAAGTCTGACCTGGTAGGCTCAGGACCAACAGCTTCACATAGCTCATATAATTGATTTGCAACCATATAGCGAACACACCAAGACTTATCCTGAGAGAAATTCATAATTTATGGGAGGAATATGTGCTACACAATCTTGAGGTTCCAACAGTTTTCCGAGAGCTGCACAACCCTTAACAGCCAATAACCTAACAGAATCTTGATCATCCTGTGTCAGATCCTCAAATATTGACATGATATCAGCCTTTGAATGAGCAGCTTCAACAGTAGCAGCAAACTTTCCCAGATTTGATGCAGCAGATCTCTTTACCATTGGCATGTCATCTTGACAAAGCTGGCTATATATTGCTATTCTGAAGTAGATGACGTATTCTGGAAAACTGTGCTTGTCAACTAGACTAATTTTTCACGACATTCAGAGGAACCGCGTACTTTTTCATTTGAATCTTCCCACCAGGCATTTAATTGAATTCTGGATTCTTATATTACCAATAGGATAAACAAACCAATTCTTATAGCTTCACTTACAAAATCGTAAATACCTTGCTGCCATGTGTTCAATATTAGTCCTGTTTCTATCTTTTAGAGCATATATAGGGACATGCTTTAGGAAGTCCTGCATTATTTGCATTTCGCTTAGTTTCTTGCTCAGTAATTCAATCTGAATATGGGGTTGAGGCATCTAGGATGCAAAGATGACTATGGATTGTGCATTTGCTTGTTTGTCCTGAGATGCAAATGTTGTTCTGGTCCCTGCAACCATGTGCATCATACCATCACTTGCACTGAAGCCTGATGAAGTGATTGACAGATTCTTTGCTGCCCAGGCAATGGCAAGTCTTGTTTGTAATAGAAGCAGGGAAATAAATCTTACGATTATAAATGCAGATGCAGTTGCTGGGTTAATAACTCTAATTGGTTACGTAGAATCAGATATGCCAAACCTTGTTGCTTTATCTGAAGTGTTTTGTCTGGTTCGGAAACTTGTTCAAGTTGTTCTTGAAAATCTTGTTGAAATTGAAGACATAAGAGTTGGTTCCACTGCTCGCAAATTTATACCTTTATTAATGGATCTTTTGAGACCAATTCCAGATAGATCAAGTGCCCCTCCAATTGCTGCTCAACAATTGACTGGTATTACAGATGGAAGTGATACAAACAAACTGATCATGGCTGAAGCTGGAGCATTGGATGCTCTAACCAAGTACTTGTCCTTGAGCCCTCAAGACTTTTCTGAGGCCACAGTGTCTGAGCTGTTGAGAATACTTTTTAGTAATCTTGATCTTCCTCGTTAGGAAGCATCAATCAGTTCCTTAAATCAACTAATAGTCGTGCTGCGTTTGGAGTCAAGAAATGATAGATTCGATGCTACTAGAGCTTCGCATGAGTTTTTCGATGCTAAGAATGTCAGAGATTTTGAGTTAGCTAAGCAGGCGGTTCAGCTCTTGATTAACGTGCTTAATGCTGCATCAGAGAGTGAGCAACAAGCTACTCTTGTTGTCTTAATCAAGTTGACTATAGGAAATTCATCAAAAAAACATATTTGATGACAGACGTGGATGGGAACCCCCTTGAGAGTCTTTGCAAAATTTTGTCATCTTCTACTTCATCCTCAGATCTAAAGGGAAATGTTGCACAACTCTGCTTTGCTTTGTTTAATATTCTAAAAATTCGAGCTTCGCCGAGGGCCTCTGAGTGCATAAAACCCCTTATATTGCTGATGCAATCTGAGAACAGCACAGCTGTAGAATCTGGTGTTTATGCTTTTGAGAGATTGTTGGATGAGGCTACAGCTTCAGGGGACACAGCAGCAGATGATTTGATTCAGAAAACGATAAGAGGACAAACAAGCAAATGCACAATCCATAGTCATCTTTTCATCCTAGATGCCTCAACCCCATATTCAGATTGAATTACTGAGCAAGAAACTAAGCAAAATGCAAATAATGCAGGACTTCCTAAAGCATGTCCCTATATATGCTCTAAAAGATAGAAACAGGACTAATATTGAACACATGGCAGCAAGGTATTTACGATTTTGTAAGTGAAGCTATAAGAATTGGTTTGTTTATCCTATTGGTAATATAAGAATCCAGAATTCAATTAAATGCCTGGTGGGAAGATTCAAATGAAAAAGTACACGGTTCCTCTGAATGTCATGAAAAATTAGTCTAGTTGACAAGCACAGTTTTCCAGAATACGTCATCTACTTCAGAATAGCAATATATAGCCAGCTTTGTCAAGATGACATGCCAATGGTAAAGAGATCCGCTGCATCAAATCTGGGAAAGTTTGCTGCTACTGTTGAAACTGCTCATTCAAAGGCTGACATCATGTCAATATTTGAGGATCTGACAAAGGATGATCAAGATTCTGTTAGGTTATTGGCTGTTAAGGGTTGTGCAGCTCTCGGAAAACTGTTGGAACCTCAAGATTGTGTAGCACATATTCCTCCCATAAATTATGAATTTCTCTCAGGATAAGTCTTGGCGTGTTCGCTATATGGTTGCAAATCAATTATATGAGCTATGTGAAGTTGTTGGTCCTGAGCCTACCAGGTCAGACTTGGTTCCTGCATATGTTCGGTTGCTTCATGACAATGAGGCTGAAGTACGCATAGCAGCTGCAGGAAAAGTAACAAAGTTCTGCTGGATTTTGAACCCAAAACTTGCAATTCCACCGTATCCTTCACATGTTTCATCCATATTCCAGAAGTTCTAAAAAGGAAAAGAAAAATCGATAGTGATTGGAGGCATAAATTAGCAATCCGGGCTAACCAATTTTAGTGGCAGCTTGTGTTCGCTCTATAGAAGCAAGGAAAAGGGTTTTCATGGAGATCAATAATATACTTAATGACTTTAATGATTTATCCAATGATTTTAGGCCACCCGGCAATGATATCCAAGCTTTTATTGATTTGCTCAATGATGAATTGGCTGCTCGATCACCTACAACTGATCATGTTGAGGGTTGTGATCTATGCCTAGATGATTTTGATGCCCAGTTACAGCTTCTGAACGCAGGCATCAATTGAAGGTCCTGATTCTCTATTTTGCTTGCGTTTGAGATAAGTCATGAATAGGCTCTGGAATATTAAGAAGCTCTATGCAAGGAGTGGCAGAGAAGCAACTAATGAGCAGGATAAGCTATTAGAGGATGCTGTTGGAGAATTCTACAGGCTTTGAGTTTCAGACGGGGTCATCTTTGAGTCATTCAAGAGTGGACATGCAGATTCATCTTGAACTCTTACCAATGTGTTGAATTAATGTCTATTATAGATAATTTTCTGAAGCTGAAACATAATGAGCCTCTCAATAAGGTCGCCTTTGTGAATCTTGCCCAACATGCTCATGAGAAATTTTGGTGAATTACTCTACTATGCCAGCAACCAGAATACATATTTCAAATGCGCCCGAAGAGAGAAGAATACGGTTCAATGAAGCATAAAAAATGATTTATGAGTGCTATTTATTCTTTGAGGATGAAGTTGTAGATAAAAGGCTGCATTATGAAGGATACCTATCTATCGCTTTGCTGTTGATCCTCTTGAAACAACCCTTTTATTTGAGGAATATGGCTCATCTGGAGCAGCTTCTAAATTTATTGAAGGTCATTTTTTACGATGTGGAAAGCGAACCAAGCGATCAAGATGACGCAGGCTGCAAGAATTTCTTGGAAGCATTGCAAACGGCCAGGTCAGATGATGAAGCTCTTCTCCAAAAGCTGAGGCAAATGCTATTAGAAATGGGAAAATCGAAATAGAATTTATAATGCTCTCTCTCTCTCTCATGTTCAAAGGCTGATTTGAATAGTACTGAAGTCACCTATGCTACCATGCTGGACATTGGAAATCTTATGCTTGCGGGCTGCGATCCCACCTATTTCTGGCAGAGTTTTAATCCTCCAACAGACACAATACTACCCACTCAGATGCTGAATCAAGGCAGTAAACTTGTTGCACGTTTCTCAGAGGTGAATAACTCGAGAGGAAGATCCATGATTATATTGCATACTGACCAGAATCTTGTGCTTTACACCACTAATTTCTCAATGGATTCCGCAAATCGATACTTCGAATCGTATAGAACAAGAAAGTTGCTTTGATACTCCTTCAAAATCTTATCTAAAAGAATCTTCAAGCGAACCTTTGGTCTCAGAGTTCCCATTGCAGTCAGCTAAAAAGAAATTAGAGAGTCCTAAACCAACAGTAGATTCATCAGAGCCAAGTTCAGTTTAGAAAGGCCTGATCATGGCTTATTGACTTCAGAGGAAGAGATGGTTTGAATCTGCTCTTACTTGTACAAACTGTTGAAGATATAACTTCAAGACACGCTCTTGCATCCTTACAGAGAGAATTGATCCAACCTTCGGACCACTTAGCATTGGAATTCGCCTTAAAAGAAAATGAGCTTTAAAGCACTTGCCAAAATTCAAAAGGGGCACCACACACATACAGCTTGGAGATGTTGCAACAGTCCATGTATTTATTCGAAAAGCTACATCAGTGAATTTCCCTATGCGAGCTAAAGAAGATCAATTAGTACTACAGAAAAGGCAAAGGATGAAGTTGTGATGAGCTGGAAAACTCATATTCTGAACTACAGAAAAATCCGGAAGTGAACTATAAGAAAATTGATAAATCAGATGAACTTCTGAAAGAAGATTTGAAGCTTGAGAATGAGTGGCAGCAAGTGAGCACGTGCTCTGAAATGAATATGGCCAGTTCTTCTCCAAACATGCTAACAATGTACAAAGGTCTCTTCACACAACCATCAGCAATCTAGATACAGCTAAACCTCCCAGACTCCACTCCATCATATCTACCTTGCTACACACACTTCTTCTTCCTTTTGCTTCTTTGATTGAGAATTTATTGTTTTAAATTGAAATTTTAAATTATTTTTTTTCAACTAAACATTTCCAGCTTTGAAAAATCCATCTTTAGAGTCTTTCTAGTCACTTAAATCCAAATTTTAATAAATATGCTACCACTTTCCTCTAGGCATGCATTTTCACTATTTTCTTTTATTTTCAACTATTTTCATGATTTTCTCGATTTCCTCCAAGCATGAACAAACTCCATGATTCCAAAACAATGGAATTCATAGGATCAACTCATGCGAAATCAACTAGGGCTTTGGTGGGGGCCCGACATTGATGATATTCTCATCAATATTGTTTGTTTGATGTTTGATTGATTGTGCTTCCTCTTTGTGGTATCGTATTTTGCACTTGTTACTAAGCAAACTTGTTTCCCATAGAGGAGTATTAGCTTGCTATCCCGGTACGCTCTTCTTGCCCTCAAGCTCTAAAATTCTATGAATGTGTATGATATCATGAGCCATGTCCATGTTGATGCCATAATTGATTGCCTTGATGCTTGTTTGATCATCTTTGATAAAAATGCATATTATGCGTGGTATTTTCAAACTAACCTTTGATGTATTGTGATAGCGCTTGAGAAGCCGTCCAGGTATGCACCCTAACTCTCTTTTATGGTAATTTGATCCTATTTGGCATGTTATTTTTTAAAATCACTTTAGTCTATCTAGGTATCCCCAATTAATCAATTAATTGCCCCATTTCCCCAATTTAGTCAGTAAAGACCTCTTTAGGGCTTAGAGGGGTGCTACTTCCTAGAGGTACCTTCCCAATAAGTAACCTGATCTCCGAACTTAGACTCGGGTTTTTTTCAAAGACATGCTTTTCCAAAAATTATGGAGTCATTTTTTTTAGGGTTTTATTTCTTGTTTTATTTTCCCTTTAAAATAAAAATAAAATAAGTGGCGGCTCTAACTTTTTTCCAAAAATTAATTTTTCACAAATAAAAAGCGAGTCTCGCTGATCGAGTGGGGGCGCACGTGAAAAATGCGGGTCCACAGAGAGGGCCACCAAAAACCTGATTGGACCACTCTCATAGCTGTTTTCTGGGAAGCAAAATGACCTCCACATGCACTATCATGACAATGGGATAGAATTCCTGATTTCTCTTATTCAGGAACACATTTCCTTATGATTTGATCCGCACAATATTTGAAGAGAAAAGGCTCATCCCAATAATAGGCATGGATCTTAGCAAAGAAATGCTTCTTGTCTTGGGTACTCCACTCACTTGGAACTTCTCTAGTAACCAAGTAATTTGCAATGTGAGAATACCATGGAGCTACCTCTATTGACATGAGAGACTCCTCAGGGAAGTCATCATTGATAGGTAGACCATGTGAGTCATGTGCTATCACAATTCTTGACAAGTGGTCAGCCACCACATTTTCTACTCCCTTTTTATCCCGGATTTGGAGATTGAATTCTTGAAGCAAAAGGATTCATCTTATCAATCTTGCCTTGGCATCTTGCTTGGTTAGCAAGTACTTTAAAGCAGAATGGTCAGTGAACACCACTATAAAGGACCCTACCAAATAAGCACGAAACTTATCCAAGGCAAAAACTACTGCCAACAACTCCTTCTCAGTAGTTGTGTAGTTCCTTTGAGCCTCATTCAAAGTTTTGCTTGCATAATAAATCACATAGGGCTTTCCATCTTCTCTTTTCCCCAAAACAGCCCCCATAGCAAGATCACTTGCATCACACATTACCTCAAAAGGTAATTTCCAATTTGGGGCTCTCACTATTGGTGCAGTTGTGAGGAATTGCTTCAGTTCCTCAAAACTCTTCTGACAATTCTCATCCCACACAAACTTGGCATCCTTTACCAAGAGTTCACAAAGAGGTTTTGAGATTTTTAAGAAATCCTTAATGAACCTCCTATAGAACCCGACATGTCCTAGGAATTGCCTAATTCCTTTAACATTTGTGGGAGGTGGCAACTTAACAATTAGCTCCACCTTTGCCTTATCTACCTCAATGCCATTCTTGGAGATTATATGTCCTAAGGCAATTCCTTGTTGTACCATAAAATGGCACTTCTCCCAATTTAGCACTAGGTCTTTCTCAATACATCTTTGGAGAACAGCTTCTAAATGCAACAAACACTCCTTATAAGAACCTCCATATACAGTGATGTCATCCATGAAGACTTCCATGATGCGCTCCACCATATCACTGAAGATGCTTAGCATACATCTTTGGAAAGTTGCAGGTGCATTACATAGACCAAAGGGCATCCTCCTATAGGCAAAAGTACCAAAGGGGCAAGTGAAGGTTGTCTTTTCTTGATCTTCCAAATCAATCTCTATTTGGAAGTACCCCGAGTAACCATCCAAAAAACAGTAGAAAGGATGCCCTGAGACTCTCTCAAGGACTTGGTCCATGAAAGGCAATGGGAAATGGTCCTTCCTAGTCACTGAATTCAACATCCTGTAGTCTATACACACCCTCCATCCTGAGATAAGACGTGTAGAGACTTCCTCCCATTTCTCATTCTGGATCGCAGTAACTCCAGATTTCTTTGGGACTACTTGGGTTAGGCTCACCCACAAGCTGTCTGAAATGGGATATATGATCCTTGCTTGAAGTAGCTTCAGAACTTCACCCCTTACCATCTCTTGCATGTGAGGATTCAACCTCCTTTGGGGCTGCCGCACTGGTTTTGCATCTTCCTCTATGTAGATATGGTGGGTGCATACCAAAGGGCTAATCCCTTTCAGATAAAAAATTTGCCATCTAATGGCTTTTTTTGCATTTTTTGAGGACTCCCAAAAGACTATCCTCTTGATCACTTGTGAGAGTTGAAGAAATCACCACTGGACATTTCTCATCTTCCTCCAAATATACATACTTCAAATCAACAGGAACTGACTTCAAAACTAGCTTTGGAGGGTCCTCCCTAGCTGCTCCTTATGAGTCCTCCTTATTGAACAAGGGTAAGATCTCTTCCCTTCTCCTCCAAGGAGACATGATGGCTAACACATCAGAGGGTTCAGGTAACCCTACTTCAAGCACTCCAAGGCTTTCATTCAAGCTCTCTTCTAAATTCTTGTCACAATGCTCTTCAACCAAAGTGTTGATCAAGCACACCTCCTCCAATCCTTCCTCCTCTTCGGGTTGAAGATGCCTCTTGCATAGGTGGAATATGTTTAGTTCCAAGGTCACGTTTCCAAATGTGAGCTACATCACCCCATTCCTACAATTGATGATGGCATTGGAGGTAGCTAGGAAAGGTCTCCCAAGGATGATTGGCACATAATTTGCTTCCATAACAGTGGGATCAGTATCAAGCACCACAAAATCCACGGGATAGTAGAATTTGTCCACTTGAACTAGAACATCCTCTATCACCCCCCTTGGGATTTTGACTGACCTATCAGCTAAGGAGAGAGTGATGGTTGTGGGCTTCAATTCTCCAAGTCCTAGTTGCTTATACACAGAGTATGAGAGCAAATTCACATTTGCCCCCAAGTCTAGTAAAGCCTTCTCCACATTTGTCCCCCCAATGTTGACCGAAATGGTGGGACATCCCGGATCTTTGTACTTAACTGAAGACTTACACTGAATGATGGCACTTACTTGCTCAGTAAGGAATGCCTTCTTTGTCATAATTAACCCTCTCTTGACCGTGCACAAATCCTTTAAAAATTTTGCATATGTGGGGACTTGCTTGATCATATCCAGTAAGGGTATATTCATCTTCACTTGTCTCAAAACTTCAAGAATTTCTGATGAATTCTTGATTCCCTTCTTTCCATGTAAAGCTTGAGGAAAAGGGGGAGGCATATGTTTCTTCATCATATCCTCTTTAATCACTATCCTTGTCTCTTCTTCAATGCTTAAATTAGATGCATTTTTCTTCCCACTCTTCTCTTCTTGGTTATTGCTCTCTTTAACCAAGGTTCTCCTTGACATGAGTTCTTCATCTTGCCTTACCTTAGGCAAAGGTTGATCAACCTCCTTCCCACTCCTCAAGGTGATCACAGTTTTGACCTCCCTCAACTTTGAAGACTCCCCATCTTAGGTTTCAACTTCATGAACACCCTTTGGATTTTGGCTTGGTTGAGAGGGAAACTTTCCCTTCTCATTCACTGTGTTGAGGTTGGTAAGCCTAGAGATGGAGTATTGAATATTATCTATGTTCTGAGATAGATCATTTTGCATCCCATCCATTCTCTTAATTTGAGAACTCTCAACATTTTCAATCTTTTGGTGCAATTGGGAGTTGATTGCCTTTTGTTCACCCACAAAGTCACCCATGACTTTACTTAGGTTCACAATGGCTTGCTCCACTGAAGAGGTTTGTTGAGGTGCTTGGGTTTGGGCTTGTGGTTGGTATGGAGGTGGCCTTGGTTTCCATGAAAAATTTGGATGGTTTCTCCAGCTTGAATTATAGGTGTTTCCATAAGATGCATTGTTGTTGGGCCTAAATTGCCCCACAACATTGGCTTGATCACCTAACATCTCCCTCACAGCTGGGATGGTTGGGCACTCATCTACCACATGATCACATGATTGGCAAATGGTGCATGGCATGACATGGCCTTGTGTCTCGGAAATGGCTTGGACTTCATGCATTTTTTTCAACTCAAGTTCTTCTAACCTCCTTGCCATTGTTGCCACCTTAGCTTTCATGTCCATGTCTTCACTTAACATGTACATTCCACCCTTTGGATTTACAGGAGCTTTCATCCTTCCCATTTCTCTTGAGTTGGGCTCATCCCATCCTCTTGATACCTCAGATACATAACTTAAAAACTCCATGGCTTCTTCTGGATTCTTACTCATAAAATCTCCCCCACACATGGTTTCAAGAATTTGCTTCATGGAGGAAGACATCCCATCATAAAAATAGCTCACCAAGAGCCATGTATCAAAGCCATGATGAGGACAAGCATTAATGGCCTCCATATACCTTTCCCAACATTCATAGAACTTCTCATTTTCTTGTGTAGAAAAGTTTGAGATTTATCTCTTCAACCCATTGGTCCTATGGGTGGGGAAAAATTTCTTCAAAAATTCGGCCTGAAGATCAACCCAATTCCTTATGCTCCTTGGCCTTAAAGAGTTAAGTCATATTTTTGCCTTGTCCTTCAAAGTAAAAGGGAATAGCTTGAGTCTCATCAAGTCTATTGAAGCTCCTCCCTCTCTAAAAGTATTGCACACCTCCTCAAACTCCTTGATGTGAGCATATGGGTTCTCACTCTCCATTCCATGGAAATTTGGTAGGAGGGGCACAATATGGGGCCTTATAATCAGCTGCTCAAGAGAAGGTACGATGCATAAGGGTGCACTCATCCTTGGTGGGTGCATTCTATCCCTCATGGATAGATATGCATTTGGATTATCCCCTTGACCATGTTGAGAATTCTGATCCTCTTTTGGAGGGTCCATGACGTTTACACAGATATCCAACTCTGTGTCTTGAGGATTCCCTATCCTTACTAGTCTTCCCTCTTGGTCCCGAATCCAATAGGGCATGCACAAGTTACCACTTCCCTAAAACAAAACAAAGACAAAAAAAACAAAAGAAAACTAGAAGAAAGTTAAGGTTAGAAAGAAAATGAAAATAAACTTAACAAAAGGAATTCTACAATTAGAAGAAAGGAAATGAAGTTAGTGAAAAAGGAATTCACCAAACTTGTGATGGAAATCACAAGTAGCCTCTAAAAAGTTGTATCACTGTATCGTGGCACCATCCCTGGCAACGATGCCATTTTGATTCGTGCCTAGTTGGGTATTTTAATAAAAAATATTTATAAATCCTATGACCTCATACTAGCGTAGCAAAGCTACTATAGTATAGCAGCTCTAGGGTCGAACTTTGGGATGGGTTTTCATTCTACCAGTGATAGACTCAAGATTAGAAATTGAATCTGATGATTTCCTTTATCAAAAACTTAAAGTTTAAAAGAAAATAAAATTTGTTTTGAAAGTGGTGTTTGAAACTAAACTAACATAGAACTAAGTAAAAATGGAAGAGAGAAAGTCTCCCGGAGCTAAAGCTTGCACGAATCAAGTTCAGAATGCAAAGTGGGAAATTCCGGATTTTTCTCCTCGTATTGGGGACAACAACATAAAGGATGGTTGTTTCCCGAACCGGTATAGGTTTAACAATGAAGATTTAATCCATAAAAAGTCTAATAGAAATGGTAGTCGAGTTCCATTAATGGCTTTAGACACTAGGGGTCTTCACCCTGAGCCACTTCCTAATGGCTCATACATGATAACTAATGGTCTTAAGTGGATCTAACAATAAGTATCCACAGAGATCTAAAAGCTTATCATGTATTGGCCATTCAAAGTGATTCTAAGGGATTTAAAGAAAAACTTTAGATTTAAAAGCCATTTATGAACTCCAACTACCTGTATTTAAAGCACGAGAGTTTTCCACTTTTGCATCTGGACTTTTCACCTAGCTTTCTTCACTCCAAGAAACCAAAGGTTTAGCCTCTCATCCTCTGGGAAAACATCCTCAAAGGTTGTTTGGCAAGTAAGAAAATACAATCAAAATGAGAAAGTAAAAGCAGAGCAAAGCTCTGTATTTTTCTTCTTTTTAAAACTATACAAAAGTTGTGTCCCCCCCTGGATAGGCTCCCGAGAGATCATTATATGAAAATTACAATAATAATATCTACCAGGTTATTCACCCTTTTTCCTAACTTAATAACTAAGGAATCCTATAATTGGTGGGTTACAAGGAGAGTTTGGGGATTTAGACATCAAATATCTAAAGCAAAAATATCGCAAAATATCTCAAAATGTTGGTCACACATATTGGGAAGCTTCAGGAGAACCCCGCGGCATTGTGCAAAATGGCTGCGAAACTCTCCGGGTAAGCGTTATAAGCGGATCCGGAAATGTGTGACCGGGGAAGTTGAAACGTTCTCCACTCCTATCCTGCGTCAGAATTCCGTATGTGAACATCCGAGTGGAATGGCGGTGGCAGCAGATTTCCGGATGTGATACATCCAGGTGGAAAGTGGCGGCAGCCGATTTCCGGATGTGATACATCTGGGTGGAAAGTGGCGGCAGCCGGATGGAATGGCGGCGGCAGCCGATTTCCGGATGTGATACATCCGGGTGGAAAGTGGCGGCAGTCGGATGGGAAAGCTTTTAGCAGCCGGATGGAATTCCTTCCCGGGTGGAATGTGCAGGATCCCATACTCCTTGTATTCTGGATTTGCTTAAGGATTCCAAAGAACTCTCCTCAATCTGGGATTGCTTTGGTGATAAAAAAAGCTATCAAAACACCAAAACTTAACACAATTTGATTAGAATTGATTGCAAGGGTCCTTAATATGTTAATTGGGTTAAAAGGTGATAACTACTACTCAAAAGTGTTTAAAAGAGTTAATTACAAGCTATGAAATAGTACTTTTTGAGTAGTAATCAATTGGGTCATCCCAACTCTGGGCTTATTCCAAGAAAAGAAGTGCATCAAGCATGTTGAGTTTGCCTAAGAGATACCTTAGTGAGCCAAAACCAAGATGGCCCATAGATCTCAAGACTAGGCTGACCCAAATAGTATGACCATGTAATTATACGGGCTGGGCAGTATCCCTTCACTGTTCAAGCCCGCTCTCTTTTTGGCCTCAAGGCTTAGTAGGCTAGCACCAATTTATTGGATTGTTTCGAAGTGTTAAAAGAGAAATTATATTGGCATCTACCAAACTTTCTATATATCCATTAGAATTGTGATTTTTCAAGGATAAACTTTCTATATATCCATTAGAATTATAGGTTTTTTAAAGATAAAAGTAGTTGTGAGAAGATTGAAATTTTTTTACAAATTAATTCAGATCATCGTCCCACTTTTTTTTTTTTCTTAATCTTTTCATAACTCTAATAATTTTTTTTTCTAAAAATTATAATTTTAGAATAATAAAAAAAACAAATAATCATTTCCGATAATATTAGAAATGAAGATATAGGATCTTTACCATTTTTTTTTTTTATAAATTTAAGAGCTTAAAAAATGAGGGGATCATAAAAAGGGTTTCCAATTTTAGGGATGGATGCTTTTTGAAGCTTTTAATATTAGATCCTATATATTCACATAGCTCTTAAGGTGTCTAACAATACTATACATCCAAATATGTCTTAAACTTTTATGTAAAAAATAATTAAAAGCCCATTTGGTAATGCTTCTTAAAAGTGTTTCTTGTCCTAAAAATATTTAAAAGCATTTTTAAGGTAAAAAATAGGTATTTGATAATATTTAAAAAAAAACACTTTTAAAAATTTAGAAAAATACTTGAAGCGATTTTTAGAGAAGCACTTAGGAAGTGATTTTTTTTAAAATCACTTTAAAAGCTTACAAATATTTCTCAAATACCTCCAAGTGTTTTCTGATACCCTCCATTTCCATTTCCCTTTCACTTTTCTCTTCCTCATTCCCTCTCCATCCGAGTGGAGACTCTACAGTCAAAGGCTTTTATCACTCTCGTTCGACATCGTTGAAATAGCGATTTTTAGAGAAGCACTTAGGAAGTGATTTATTTAAAAATCACTTTAAAAGCTTACAAATATTTCTGAAATACCCCCAAGTGTTTTCTGATACCCTCCATTTCCATTTCCCTTTCACTTTTCTCTTCCTCATTCCCTCTCCATCCGAGTGGAGACTCTACAGTCAAAAGCTTTTATCACTCTCGTTCGACATCGTTGAAATAGCGATTTTTAGAGAAGCACTTAGGAAGTGATTTATTTAAAAATCACTTTAAAAGCTTACAAATATTTCTGAAATACCCCCAAGTGTTTTCTGATACCCTCCATTTCCATTTCCCTTTCACTTTTCTCTTCCTCATTCCCTCTCCATCCGAGTGGAGACTCTACAGTCAAAGGCTTTTATCACTCTCGTTCGACATCGTTGAAATCTGCTCCAAAGTACTCTCCGTTCTAGATGAGCAAGTTTTATAAAGTGAATAATGTGTACATTGCAAATATATATTGGAAATGAATGCTTTTAGGCATTCCTACCTCACAAAAGGAAAGAAACTCGCATATGCTTATAATGGACATTATGTGGGCATCATAAAAGGTATAATTTTAACCATATTTTATAACCCAACTCTCCACTCCACATAGGAATACAACGGGGTAAGAATTAATATTTGACTCTTTTAATTTTAAACAAATACAATTTAAGAAAACTTTTGAATATTAAGTAGCTACCACCCATCATTTTATAATAAAAATTTATTATTTTTAATTTAATATATAATCAAATAGTTTGTTTCATTTTTTAGTTAAAAAAATTGTTATATTATGATTGATGTTTATTTATTAATCCATTTAAAAATATATATTTTCCAAAATTTTCTTGTAATTATAAAAATTATTATTTTTAGTTTTTTTAACAATATAAATGTTTACACATTCTTTTACAATGAAAAGTTTTGGATTTATTATAATATTTACTTTTTGTAATTAAATTATATGTCCTTTTTGATAATTTATTAATATTAAAATATTTTTATACTTATGCAACATATTGTCAAAAACATTATTAAAATCATTTTTCCATAATCTCATAAGATAGTTTTTCATAGAAATATTATAGAGAAAACATTTTCAATAAAAACACTTCGCCTAAAAGTACTATCAAACAGGTTCAAGAGTTTATTTGATAGTGTTTTTACCCAATTTTTTTTTTTTTACCGAATTTTTTTTTTTTCTAAAAGTTTTTTAAGAGAATCAATTATCAAATGTTTCTTTAAAAAACATTGTTAATTATTTTTTTAATACTATAAATGGTTTTTAAAAGTGTTTATTAAATTTTATCAAAAAAATTATTTTTTTCAAAAATACCTTTTAGGTTCAAAGTGTTTTTCGAAAACACTATCGAATGGAGTCTAAGAATGCGTTTGTGAGTGATTTTAGAAAACATTTTTAGTATTTTTAATACTTAAATGACAAAAATTTTCAAAAGTTAGAAATATTAAAAACGTTTCATAGAATCACTATCAAACGGGCTCTAAATGCTAATCAACTTTTTTTTTTTTTTTTTTTTTGTGTAGGATCATGTATATACATAAGGACTTGATCACACAATACATTCATCATAATTTGACCCCCATAGAAGAGGCACATGAACATTCAGCACCGTGATGAGTGCCTATGTTTCCATGAATCTTTTCACGACAAAATTCTAAAGCAGCTTTGACCAACACTGTACCAGTACTAGTATTCAATTCCCATGCCGGCCCACAAGAGATATAGGAGCTCAGCCCAAGCCCAAGCCCAACTATAAATTCATTATTATTAGATCAAAACATATTCAAATTGTTCAAAATCATTATTCCATGAACTAAAATCACCCAAACCTAGGTCAAAGTCTTGATCAGAAAATCAAGTCTTAAAAGCAAAATTCAAACACTATAGTCGGAATCTCATAATCAGTGAAAGGACTCCATGATATTGACATGCAGTCCTTTGAGGACAGATGCCTTTCCTCTTCCCACAAGTCATTCCATTTTTTGTGTACATTTTATTCTACTGCATCCATCCCCTTGGATGGATCGCTTACTAAATCATCATCTCACATTCATGTGTGAATGAGAAGCCTTTCATCTTATTGCGTGACTCGGGAAAAGAAAAACAACCAAAATAGATCCTCCAAATGACTTTGAAGCTCTCACCAAGGCTTTCTCAGGTTTGCCCCTTATATTTTTCTTATCATTTTTTTTTATTTAATTTTGTTTATTTTAGTTGGACACTAAGAATGTGTTTAGAAATTATTTTAAGAAATGTTTTTCGTTGTTTTAGTACTTGAATGATAAAAATTTTCAAATGTTAGAAATGTTATAAACATTTTTTAGAATTACAACTAAACGAACTTTAAGAATGTATTTGATAGTGATTTTAAGAAGTGTTTCTAACATTTTTAATATTCAAAAGATAAAAATTTTCAAATGTTAGAAATATTAAAAATACTTCTTAAAATCACAGCCTATTACACTCTAAATTATGGTATAATAGTCTTAAATTGTGAAATTCAACTTTTTTAGCCTTTTGTTATTTTCTATTTGCTTTATTTTATATAGGCGTACCAAGAATTATATGTAGTCCATCTATTTGAAGCAACCTTAATTTGCATTTTTTAGGATTTGGAGTTGATGAGGATTCGATGGTATCGATCCTAGGAAAGTGGCATTCGGAGCACTTGGAATCCTTTAGAAAGAGAACTCCTAAATTCTTCTTGGAGGATGAACGTCTTTTTGAGAGGTGGGATGATCACCATATTGCTTGCTTAACGAAAGAATTTCTGCGGTTTAAGGTACTCATGTTCTTCTTCTTGTAATAGAAATGTTAGCTGAAAGTCATAATTATGGATATCACATGGAAAATGGATGAAAAATGTTCTCTTTTTAACCTAGTTTAATGTATTTTGGTACTAGATATAACCTATAAATACTTTTTTGTATTCAAAAAATTGCAATATATAATATGAGAAAATTCTAAAGTATATATATATATATATATAATGATATAGTACCATTACTTCAAATAATGAAAAATAAAATAAAATGAAATTTTCTTTTCATAAACTTATTGTTTGCTAACACTTACCCTTTCATATCATTGTTTCATGCCCAATTTGTACTCATGGATCAATTGGATTGACTTATTTTTTAAGTGCTTTTAATTGACACGATGACACATTTTAGTACAATATCCAAATATACTTTTTGTGGAACCTATTCAAAAGGCACCACCAATAAATGGTGTCGCATATGTAATTCAAGTCTCATTATTTTGTACTATTCCAAGCTCATTCATTTGTATCACATTTCGAGGTCTCCTTACTCTATATATTGGTTTTATCCCATTATACCTTGGTCTCATTTGTTTATACCTTAATTTTGTTCCCTTATGCCTTAATTTAATTTGTTTTTATACCATGATTCTTTCTTTATATTTGTACTTTTATTCAATGATCCAAATTTCATTGTATATTTCTAGAAACTGAAATTCAAAGTTTTAGAGGCATTAATTTAGTATCTTAGTATTTTCCTAAGAGTATTGTATTATATTTTGCCAAGGCACATATATTAGGATGTGATAATATGTTAGTTATGAATGGTTGAATTTTTTGCAATCTTATGACTCTTTTGAATTTTTTTATGGTCAGGATATTGTGGTGCAATGGATCATGCATCCTTGGGAAAGGGATGCTCGTTTGGTGCATGAGGCTA
This sequence comes from Vitis vinifera, assembly GCF_030704535.1. Lineage (NCBI taxonomy): Eukaryota > Viridiplantae > Streptophyta > Magnoliopsida > Vitales > Vitaceae > Vitis > Vitis vinifera. Next base: position 25,024,560 of record NC_081817.1, read on the forward strand.
TTTCTAAGGGTCCTCAAGCATATGGCTTGCTCATTGAGATTGCATGCACAAGATCATCAGAAGAGTTGCTTGGTGCTAGGAAAGCTTATCAATCCCTCTTCGACCAATCGATCGAGGATGTTGCTTCTCGACTTGAAGGCATCAAACGCAAGGTTCCTGCCACTTCAGTCAGGTTATCACATCAAATGAATGATATTCAAAGCATGAACATAGTTTTTATATGAAAATAACAATTTTATCACACAATTGTTATACTTTATAATCTTTTTGAGAATCCATTTCATGATAGTTTTATTACTTCTTGTAAAATATTAAAATTTTCAAATACTTCTCTTAACGGTTTTATTTATATGATTAAAAATATATTATAATATTTTTATAAAATTAAAAGCATTTATTATGGTTTGTGGGATTGATTTTTATATGATGACAAGAGCCCACTTTGTGCTCAAACTAGGGCAGCTCATATGTTTCAAGATTGAGCTAGCCCAAGCAATGTGGCCCAATCATTGTGCCATAATATGCATGGCTCTTTTGTTGATAACCTAAAAATTAAGCCTCAAACGCATGACAATATAGTTGGCTAACACCAAAGTTCTTCCCTCTCATGCCTCATCTTATGTTTGACCCAATTTGAATTAGTACAAGGGCAAAAGAACACAAATCTAACTTGTTTATGATAGATTAAGGCCCTATTTGACATCTTTGATTTTAAAGGTATTTAATAAAAGTTAAATACTTCCATAATTAATGTAAATTATGGTATAACGAAAATTTGTTTTCCTACATTGATAGCTCCTAGTAGCCCTTGTGAGTTCGTATAGATATGAAGGGTTGCGGGTTAATGAGGGGATTGCTAGATTAGAGGCCATGACACTTGCAATTGTGGTTAAGAATGTTGATAAGAAGAACCCAATTGAAGATGATGGGATAGTGAGGATTCTAACAACAAGGAGCAAGTTCCATCTCAAGGCAGTGGTCAAGTACTATAAGAAGATTTATGGCAAAAATATAGATGAGGTAAGGAACGAGAATGATATTATAATAAATGTGTAATATACCTTAATTTTTCTTCTTTAAACTTTAATTCAACAACAGTTGGAATTAAAATAAATTTTAAATAAAGAAAAAAAAAGAAGGTACCATAGTTGTTTGAAGGAATAACAATGATAAGTAAACCCCTTAGTAGATATATAATAATAAAATTGAAAATGTAATATCATATTCCATATTAGTTAGAAGAGAAGTTTTAGGTGTTTTTTTATATAGTAGACTTTTCTTAATTATGTCATCTGTTTTAAAAACCATGGTGAGTAAGAGCCAAGATTTTTACCAAGAGAGCTCTAGTTACTAAGTCTAAATCTTTGGGGAAGGAGTATAACATACCTACCGAATTATAAATTAAAAAAAAAATGAAATGTAGCAAAGGAAAACAATTTAATATTTTCATATTTTATTTCTTTTTTCTTTTTATAAAAAGTGAATGAATTAAGTAGGAAAAACAATGAAAAATCACATGAAGGGTTTCTTTGATTTACTTTTCTTATCATCTTAAATTACCAATTTAGTATGATTCTCATTAATCTGCTTAGGATCTTGACACTCTAATGAGTTTGAAGGAGACACTTCAGTGCCTATGCAATCCCCAATCATATTTCAGTAAGGTAAGATTAATTCATCACAACCAACATCTTAGAAATGATCTTATATTTGTTTGTATAATCATGTATTGGATTGATTGTTTCAATTCTTTTAGGTCTTAAATAATGCATTCAAAGATGATGCAGACGAGAATACAAAAGAAGCCCTAACCCGAGTAATAATGACATGGAGCAATGTTGATATGAAGGAAATCATAGAAGAATTTGATAAGCAATATAAAGTTCCTTTAACCCAGAAGATTGAAGATGTAGCTCTTGGAAACTATAAGGATTTCTTGGTGAGCTTGATTAGAAGAGTGGCCTAATAAGAATACAACTTGCATTTCTTTAGTCAATATTTTAACAATATTTTCCGTTCTTGTAAAGATGTACAAACACATTTGATGATATTAGTGATATAATTAAATTACACTTGTATTTGTTAGGAAGTTTGTTAAGAGTTTGTTATGCCAACTCAGACTGTAAGTAACTGAACCCTCTTGTAATAGCTATATATAGCATAATCAATAATAGACTTAAGTGAGTGTCGTAATTCTCACCAAATCCTTTCTCTCTCTAAGTTGGTATCAAAGCAAGTTTGCATTTGAGAATTCTTTTCTCTATCTCTCTCTCCCTTTCTCTTTTTTCTCTTTCTAAATTCTTCCATTTTTTTTCTCAAAATTTTTCTCTAGAAACATGTCTTGACCTCTTCTACTTCCTTTGGTGCTCCTAATTTGCCTCTTGCCTCTAAGTGCTACTAATGGCAAGCTCAAGTGCTTTCATCTATACGAGCTTAAGGATGTGAAGGCTTTCTGTTTGGATCTGTTCTAATTCTGCCTTAATTTGTCAAAGTTCCTTGTAATAGTCCTAGTTCTCCACCAACTAGGGTTTAAAATCTTGATTTCCTAATTTGAATGAGGCATGATCAGTTTCTTCTAAGCTAGATTCTTTTATTGATGAGCGAATCAATGCTTAATCATGTCAATCATTGTGCTACTACTATTGAACTTTGGTCCACACGTGAATAACTTTTTTGGTCTCAATCGAAGGCCAAAGTGATGCAACTTTGTATTATGCTATAGACATTGAAGAAATGAGCTCTTAGTGTAGAGGAGTATATTCTTAAGATGTGAGGTTTGACTGACAATCTTAACTCTATTGGTTAGGTCATTATTGATAAAGATCTTATTCTTTATATTCTTATTGGATTTTATCCTGAATATGAGTCAATCATTGTTAATCTTACTTCAGGAAACAATGCTCTCACTCTTCAAGAGGTTCAATTTGTCATATAGACTCATGAAATGATGATTCAACATCAATTGGTCTTTTTGCCAACTGATTTGCAAAATTCTCCCTCTACTAATGTTGCTTATCGCAGATCTTTTCTTGTTGTATTGAGTAATGCCAATCATGGTGGTAACTCTCATTTCTGTGGTCATCATGGCCTTGACAATGGTGGTTCTAGTCATGGCAACAAGCCAATCTGTCAACTTTGTGGCAAGATTGGTCATGTGGTTGTTAAATGCTACAAAAGGTTTGATATTAGCTTTTTAAGTGTTGATTTGACTAGTTATTAGGCAAATATTGCTTTCACCTCTAACTTTGCATATCACGAGTGGTATGTCGATAGTAGCGCAACAAACGACATCACTGTTGATATGAACAATCTGACTATCAAGGTAGATTATATGGGCAATGAGAAGCTTATGGTTGGTAATGGTTCTAAACTTGCTATTTCTCAGTTTGGAAATTCCTTTTTACCTTACAAAAATTCTTCTAAACCTCTTCTCCTTAATAACATCTTACATGTTCCACATATTACCAAAAATATTTTCAGTATTTCTCAATTTACAAAATATAATAATGTTTTAATTGAATTCTGTTATGACTATTGTCTAAGCAAGGACAAAGCTTCAAAGAAAATTATGGTGAAACGAGCTCTTAGGAATGGTCTCTATCAACTTGATCTCACACAATCACAATCTTCATAGTCCAAGTCATCTTCTATGTTTAAGGCCTTGCTTTCTCTACTACAAGAGCCTAGTGTTTCTCAATCTAGTTGTCAAAGTGTCTCAATCAATTCTTTAATAAAAAAAAGTATTTGTTCCTATATTGTGCTTCATCTTCTACCACTACAAAATTGATTTGGATTCAATCTCTATTTCATGAGTTGGATCTTTCTCTTGAAAAACCCTCATGTGGTGGTGTGATAACATTGGTGTTATTGTGTTACTTCAAATCCTATTTTTCATGCCAAAACTAAGCATATCGAGATTGATATTTCATTCGTGCTTGAGAAAGTGCTCAATAATGAAGTGGATGTTTGTTATATTCCATATAAAGAGCAAACAACTAATGTCTTTTCTGAGCCTTTGTCTATTTCTCGTTTTCTTTTTCTGTGTAACAAGCTTTCACTTAGTACCATCGTTTAGCTTGTGAGGGGTATATTAGTGATACAGTTAAATTAAGCTTATTACCTATTAGGAAGTTTGTTAAGAGTTTGTTATGCCAGCTTAGACTATAAGTAACTAACTAATCCTTCTTGTAATAGCTATATATATCAAAATTAATAAGTAATTGTTATATATATCAAACTCAATAAGAAACTTAAGTTAGTGTTGTCATTTTCACCAAATCCTTTCTCTCTAAGTGATGAGCATCAATCTCTCCCATACAAACCAGATGGTAAAATAAGAATGAAATGCTCATCGTTTCAATTACAACTTGGTAATGTAAAACCAAGAATTAGCAAAAAAATTTAAGTGCCACTACCATGTCATACATTCTTGCATGCTTATTTTTGAGACCTAAATCAATCAAATTCAGATAGTCCCTCATTGTCTCACGCACACAGTTCACCAACAATTCTGTCATGCTCGTTCAAGTCTCCTTCAATCACCTTAAGTGGAATCAATCTGGAAACAAGTAACAGAAAGAAGGTAGCAGATCACACTCAAAAATGACAATGCACAAAGATGATTCTGTTACCCAATTGATGGATGTTTGACAGAATTTGTGGAGTGGTTCTAGCATTAAAAGAAGATAGGGAGATGTGCAGAATGTTGAGACTCAAATGGGCATACACAGCAACCTGCACTATGTTTTGTGACCAACATGCAAAAGTTTGTACCATTTAATATTTCAAAGGGAACATAAGGAAAGTATGTACTGATCCGAACTCAGTCCATGTTAAGCTTCATTATTTTCGAAAGTTCAGTAAAGAAGTGCAGACACATGTCCAATTCTGATGCCCTTTGCAGTAACATTACAGAGAAAATGATCAAGAAAGGGATTTGTTGATTCTAAGTTATCAAAACATTATCTGAGGTGCATGACCTTGTTGTCTTAGAGGAAGGCCTTAATAGGCAACTGGGGTGGACCAAATAAGACTCCACTATTGGTACAAGAAAGTAATGTAGAGCTCATCGTCTTCATCTCTTGTGAGATATTGTCTTAACACCATTTACTCATGACATTCTCCATGAGGAGGCTACGACAATGAGTATGTTCTCTCGAAGTTCAACATGTTTAGCAGTACTAGTGATCCCCACAAGTATCTAATGCATTTATGCCAAATGATGGTACATAACCACTTATTATGCAAAGTCTTCCCTTATGTCTGAAGGTACCAACATTATTATGCTTCCATCAATGCTTGTCCGAATTAATCTTGAGCTTTGGAAGTTGTGTTTATAGCATACTATATTCACTCTATTTGATAGGAAAAGGGGTTGGAAGCAAAAGGTGTAGGAGAGTTAATAAAGGCATGCATATTTGCAGTGATTTAACATTGAAATATCTCAAGTTTGGTGATCCACCACGCAAGCAGTGATGATGGCTTTCAAAGGACTTCTAAAGGGTCTAAACCTCATTAACTCACTCTCTAATTCAACACGGACAACCATATAGGGATTATTTGCTAAAGCAAGGAAACAGACCATGCCAGAGAAGACCTGAAGTCTCAGTGATAAAGAAAGCTACCTCCTATGGTGCCCTCATTTTTGAAGCATCATTCGGTCAAATTCGTAACTAGTCGGGAAGTAATAGGAAAGATGTATCTCAAATTGAAAGGGAAGAGAAGAAGCAATGTAGAGAAAATATTAACCTTCATCTAGAAAATCGTTCCAAACCAACTATATGCTGCAGAAAGTGTCCTACTAACACATCCTCTAAGAGATTAAGTCACTAAAAGGATTTTGACCATCCAAACCCTTTTCGGTCATAGTGGGGGAGTGCAAGCCTCATAAGTATTGCAACTACAATGAGGATCGAGGGAATCAGACCGACAAGTATTGAAGTCCAAAACGACATATAAAAGAGTTTGTAAAAAGTGGGAAGTTAAAGGAGTTCATGGATAAGAAGAGGATTTGCAAGAAGAAGAATAAGATAACAAAGAGAGACTCCTCCTTCCACCTCTAGGGCCACCCTCGACAATCATTGCCACTATTCATAGTAGGCTACGAGTTACCAGGGAATGATTTTTTTGTTTTAGCAAAAAAACAATCATAGGGATATTTATTATTGATTACTTTGTTCTGAAGCCTACTACATATATATATATATATATATACAAATCCTTCTAACTGTAGTTGTTGCTTTAGCAGTTCTTGATAACAGTCTAACTAATCATTAACAATAGTCTGTTCATATTGTTGCAAGTCTTGAGGTGCGGTTGTTGTTTCTGGTAGTATGTTCTTGTTGTTGCAAGTGTTGAGGTTCAGTTACTACTCCTAGTAATGTTATGTTGTTCAGTTATAGGGCATGGGACAATGGAGAGTTTGACATAAAAGGTGGAGAACTGTAAGCTTGGAAGATGCTTGGTGAAGATATCGGCGACCTGACCAGATGAGGGAATATACTTACTAAGGGTTTTATGAAGGACTTTATTAAGAATAAAATGAAGATCTATATCAATGTGTTTTGAGAAGGCATGGAAGATTGGATTGGCAGCTAGGGCAGCTGCACTTTTGTTATCACACCAAACTAGGGGAGGAAGTTCATCCGATAGTGAAGGATTTGAAACCAAATAAATTTTATTGAATTTGATTTTCCTTCTAATTTTCTTACATTGAACCTAATAAGAGAATGTGAGATTTCTTCCTTTTTAAAAAAAAAAAAATATTTCCCAATTATTTTCATAATCCAAACAAAGCATAAGTCTCTATAAATGGAAAACAAATTAAAAATATCCTCCCATTCTTTGAGTGGTCTTTGAAAGTATAACTCATCATTCTTCAATAATCTAAAGGCTTCTATAGGCTCACATTATTTCTTCATACTGCTACATTAACTTTATATTATATTGATTAAATAATAATAAAACAGCAAGGTATAAAAACATCAATAAACTTTAAAAAAATAAAAAAATTGTCAGACTGTCACAACAGGTATTCATCCTCATTTTTCTTTTCCATCTTTCATATTCGAAGATACCATTTTCTTTCAATCATATAAAAAATAATTGAATAAAAAAACCATAAGCCAGAAGAAAATTCTTGAAAACTAGATGATCAAAGGTACTCCTGGAGTAAAAGCAGATCATCAAATAGCTAGGAAGGCAAGAGCAACCATGGCTGCCATCAGAAGTTGATACCTGGACCCAGAGATCCCATGAGCAGAGTTGGGTGCCGGTGCTGTGGGGTTGGAGGGGGCCAGTGCAGGAGACGCAGACTCTTCCAATACAGTGATGACAAGCTTCTGTCCATAGTTGGCGCAATGGTCGTTTACACCACATATGTACCACTTCCTTCCAAGGGTGGCCAGTGTAATTACATCATTTCCAGTGGTAATAGCTTCATTTGCTGGTGGTATAGTGCAGTTCGTGAAGGCTGTACCATTCACTTTGAAGACATTGTGCCGTCCCGCCGTGTATTTGAAGACTGCATGTATGAGAATTGACCATAATACTTTTAGCAGCTGGAATAAAAGGAAGTAATAAAAGGAACATGAAATCATAGCTTAAGGCTTGAGCTACATTACCTAGTTTATCTCCAACATGAAATACTTTCTCCTTGGCCCAGGCTTCATAGTCGAAATTAATGGTCCATCCTTAGTCATCTCCAATAGTAAATTCAGTTGCCATGGCCACAACAGGAAGAACAAATGCCAAGATTGCCATGGCGCCAACAAACCGCTTAGAAGCCATTGGAGCTTATTGAAGTTGAGTAGTCACCAAGTTTCTTCTAATGTTCAGCTTCAATGGTTACTTGAACAGGTGATTTTCATCTTGGGGTCTAAATTAAGGGTCTATTTATAGCTAAATGTTTTGACCTGCAGAATTTCATTGAAAACCTTAAAAACAACATGAACAGGCTGGGTCAGCCGGCCAGAGGGTGTTGCCGGAGAAACCTTTGGTTGGTACGCATTTATGCCATGCCTAATGTTGTATGACAATTTTAAAAACATATTTCTTTTGATGGTTTCCTTTGGCCTACACATATATACACAAATATTGAATCATAATTTCTTTGAGCAATCACTAGTGTGTTTTAGGTATAAATTAAATAGTGATTAACTTTGAAAATAGTACAAATGGAAGTCTCTTGAAGAAGTTATTTTGGCCAGCTTGGACACTAGGCCATACTTACACAACTAGAAAGTGAAACAACAAAAGTCCCAATTCAAACTCAATTTACGTGACCTTAACCTGGGCTGATTATATTGGGAGTCTCTTAGAACATTTAGCAAGCTAGCAATATCAAACTTTTAATCAACGACTCCACCTGAGTTTCCATGGTTGATAATAAGCGTCTACAGCTTTTTTTAAATGGAAAATTTTATGAATCAAATTCATGTGGAACAATATTTTGAAGTTTCATTATGTGATGAAATGCTAAATATGACATTGTAACTTTGTACCCTAGCTTAGTATATAGTATTGGACATCATGATCTAACCAAGGATTAAAGTTTCAATGTAATGCCTTGAAACATCGGGTGTCACATTCCTTCGATACAAATACGACAAGGCAAGAAAGTCCAATGATTTCATCACCAATTTTTCAACCTTTTTGGGGTTATAAACAACCTTTTTCACCAAACTAATGTGCATTTTAGCTTTTCTTTTTAAACTTTTGTTCAAAATGATCTCTTTCTCTTTCACCCTTTACTTTTTATTGTTCTTTCAAAAAAAAGGAAATCGGATTTTGATAATGCAGTTTCAATACATACTTGAGACTAGTGGAGTCCTTTGAATGTATGCCTCCTCGGCATCTCTACCTACATCGGAAATTAAGAACAAGAGTCAAACACCAATATATTTATAATGTCTACATGCAAATTTATTAGCATATGTTTCAATGAAAAAAGTGATAGACAAGACACAGGCAGGCACTTAGAATTCTGGTCGTGCATTTCTTTGCTTGCTTCACAGTAAATCATTTAACTTGAAAGATCATTCTGCACAAGTGCTGTGGTTTTTATTTTTTAAAATATCATTCTCTAATAAAAAAATTAGAAAAAAAAAACATTTCTAAAACTACAGTAATTTTATGCCTGATGAAATCCATGTTATGAGTTTTGTATATATAAAAAAAAAAATTATGTTTTTTATGTAGAACAAAAATACAAGATTAAGGGTCACCCATTTACAGTAAATTCATTTTTTTAAGAGATGGGTTTCAAGTGATAATTTTTATTGAAAAAGTCTTAACATTTTGCAAAAGGTCGTATTTTAATAATATTTAAAAAAATAAATAAATCATAGCTTGAGAATAGTAAGAAGAACATATATATTTTCCACCCAATTTGTGGATTTAAAGATGTCCTTTGGCTAATCAAGTTCAAATCTACGATAGACTATGAAAATTCAAAAGTTTAGGCTGATATGAAATTAGAATTCAGGATTTGAAATTTGGCTTCATACTTGTTATTCATCGAGAATATATAAATAGGACATTCAAATCTACTACTTAATACTTTCAAAAACTCATTTTCTTCTTGTGTGAATTCAAGAAGATATTAATATTGAGTTTGGTGTGGACTTCAAGTATGCTTCGAAAGAAGGTGTGAAGTTAAAATAGAAAGGTATTAATTAAGTGGTTCGAAAATGATTGGTAGGCCTGAGTTATATAAAACTTTGCACTATTCAGTTTTTATTCTTCATAATGAATATTTTTTATCACTTGTATACCCGTGGATTTTTATTTCTTAAGAGATTTTCCACCTAAAATCTGGTGTCATTGTCTCTCTTTCTCTCATTCTGCTTTTTTGATTTATTTCCAGTTATTGATATCATATATTACTTGAGCATGTAAGTTGAATGGATGAAATATGAGTTGAAATTGGTGTAATTATCTTTTGGATATTCTTAAATAATTTTATGCTCAATTTGATAAAAATATCAAGTAATTGGAAATATATGAAGAAGGAATTTGTTTTTATAAATTTGTGTTGGAGAGTATTGAAGCATTTGCATGTGACTTGTATTTATAAATTATTGGGAGAGTGTTGATGCATTCATGCCTTATGATTTTTATTTATTGTTGAAAATTATTTGAAGAAAAAAATATAGGTTTTGAGAAATTCATGAAGGCCATACCATTCACTTTGAAGACATTGTGTCGTCCCGCCGTGTATTTGAAGGCTACATGTATGAGAATCGACCGTAATACTTTTAGCAGCTTGAATCGAAGGAAGTGATAAAAGGAACATGAAATCCTAGCTTAGCTTAAGGCTTGAGCTACATTACCTAGCTCATCTCCAACATGAAATACTTTGTCCTTAGCCCAGGCTTCATAGTTGAAATTAATGGTCCATTCTTGGTCATGTCCAACAGTAAACTCTGTTGCCATGGCTACAATTGGAAGAACAAATGCCAAGATTGCTATGGCGCCAACAAACTGCTTAGAAGTCGTTGGAGCTTATTGAAGTTGAGTAGGCACCAAGTTTCTTCTAATGATCAACTTCAATGGTTACTTGAACCGGTGATTTTCATCTTGGGGTCTAAATTAAAAGTCTATTTATAGCAAAATGTTTTGACCTACAGAATCTCATTGAAAGCCTTAAAAAAAAAAAATGAGGAACAGGCCGGATCGCCGACCATGGGTGTTGCCGGAGAAAACTTTGGTTGGTAAGCAGTTAAGCCATGCCTAATGTTGTATGAAAATTATAAAAACATGTATGTTTTGGCGGTTTCCTTTGGCCTACACATATATACACAAATATCGAATGATAATTTCTCTGAGCAATCACTAGTGTGTTTTAAGTATAAATTAAATAATGATTACGTTTAACTTCAAAAGTACCACAAATGGAAGTCCCTTGAAGAAGTTATTCTGGCCAGCTTGGACACTAGGCCATTCTTACAAAACTAGAAAGTGGAACAACAAAAGTCCCAATCCAAACTCAATTTACATGACCTTAACCTGGGCTGATTATATTGGGAGTCTTAGAACATTTAGCAAGAAGCAAGCAATGTCAAACTTTTAATCAACGACTCCACCTGAGTTTCCATGGTTGATAATGAACTTCTACGGCTTTATGATTGACTAAAGTGATCCTGAACTTTTTTTAAATGGAAAATTTTATGAATCAAATTCACGTGGAACAATAAAGTTTCATTATGTGATGAAATGCCAAATATGGCATTGTAACTTTGTTGCCTAGCTTAATATATAGTATTGACCATCATGATCTAAGCAAGGATTAGAGTTTCAATGGGATTTGGTGCAATATTAGGTATCGGGCTCCACGGATACGAAATATGATAAGGAAAGACTAACCAATGATTTTATTACAAACTTTTCTATAGGTGGGGCAACTAAGCAAGGAATTGAGGTGTTTTAAAAAGGTAGGAATGGAGTCATGGGCACTTTAACCATCAAGTATGCACATGGACGAAAGGGAGGGGTAAATATGAAATTGATCATTGATTATCATCGGCTGATATATCAACGATATTTTAAAAAATTTCCCAATATTTCTATCAAATATATTTTCATGCTCCTCTTATCGTCTTACTTGGCCAACTCAAACCCAAGTTAAAAAGTTCAAATTGAACCCTTGGCAGCCATTGGGCCAACTTTGCACTTTGTTGTATTTAGACAAACATTACTATATTAAATAGATTATAATTTTAATATTAAAAGAATATTTTAATATACAAATTAATTATAATTATTTTATTTTAAATTTCATTTAATTGATTACCAACCATCATTATAATTTTCTTAGTAAGTCTTTTTTTTATATCATTTATATGATAATTAAATATAAATAATATAAATATTAAAAAAAATCATACATATATCATAATTTATTTTACATCATTAAATGCATTTGAATTAAATAGATTATAGTTTTAATATTAAATATATTTTCAAGTTTGACATATTATTATTAATATCATAAATTTATGTATGACATGTTCAAACTTACAATCAATACTATCAATCCTTTCAACAAAATGGGGTCCCTTTGTCTAATAATGCGATGAAACCACAACGATATTCATTTTGGTACTAAAGTACTATTACCATATAATATGTATAAATTGTTCTCACTGAATGAAACCAAATATTTCTTATCCTAATTGTAAGTGTGCACTTCCAAAATTCATATTTTGTATCCTTAAAATCCAAATATCGATATATCTGTATTTACTAATATTTTCATCATCAACCATACTATGGACCCATATTTTTCACATGCATCCCCACTCAATCGGCAAGACTTGTTTTTGTTGACTGAAATATTGTATTTTATAAAAAACTAGAGTCGCCACTTATTTTTATTATTTTATTTAAGGAAAAATAAAATAAGAAACTAAAACCCTAAGAAAAAATGACTCCTTAAACTTTTGAAAAACCCGAATCTAGGTCTAGGGATCAAGTTACCTATTAGGAAGATACCTTAAAGTGTAGCACCCCTCTAAACCCTAAAAAGGTCTCTATTAGCTAGGTTGAGGGAAGGATGATAATTAATTGCTTGATTGAAACTGCAAAGATAGCAAAGGTGATCAAGCTTAAGAGTAAACAACATAATATTCATAACCAAACAATCATACCGCAAGAAACACTCATGTAGTAAGAAGGGATTGGCGTACCTGAGCTACATCCCAAAGCGCTTTCATAAAAATATTGAAGTTAGTTTAACAAATATAACATACAACATGCATTTCATCTCATTCAAATAATCAAGTAACAAACAAAACATACAAACCAACAACATATATCTAAATTTGCACACTCAAAGTTTGTATATTTGCATAATTATAGGGATAAAAGGCATGAGAGACATACCTGGATAGTATGCATAACTTACAATGTGCTTACACATGATGAAATAGGGTTAGAATAATTCATGATAATAAATAACTATGATAAAAAAAAAACACTAATATATATAACATTTGTATAGCTAAAAAAAGGCAAGATTCCAAAGGAATATCATCTATCACCTAGGACATACATATAAGCTCATTATTAAATTTAAACTAATACTTTAGGTAGTCATAAGTATCAAAGTTAGTAACTAAGACAAAAACATGCAGTAAATGGGTAGAACAATTGCATTCACTTGAAAAATCCTAAACAAATATCTAGAGACATCATTTCAACATGGGAGGAATCATATGGCATTCTCATTATGTCTATATTACAATACCAAAGCCAAAATCAAGTAAAGACATATCAATTAACTCCAAGTTAAAAGGTAAGTTAAACATTGTATAGAAATCCCAACATGCAATCACAACAAGAACCTTTAAAGAATAAATCCTAAAACAATATCTAGAAGTAGATTTTAATTAAAAAAAATTTTGGAGGCCTCTTCTATATGTCTAGATTATCAACCAAAAGGCCAAGAAATTTAGTAAAGCTTTGATTGATTCCAGTTTTACAAAAACATCTCTAAAGGTCCAGACCATAACAAAATTCAATAGTATGCATAAAATGGTTTTTTAAACTAACATAGAAGTGCCAAAAAATCATACAAAAAAATCACTCAAAATGTTTAGAATGTCTACTTTACAAGAAAAATAAATACAAGGTGATCAGAAGGCAAATCAATTTTAAAAACAATCAAACAACTCCTCTATTCAAAATTAGGGCAATACAGTGAATGCAACAAGGAAAAAAAATATATTTTGATTAGGGAAACTATTTTCAATATTTTATGTGTGTAAAGTCAATTTCAAGAAGTCTATAATCAAGTAAAAATATCAAATAAAATTTACAAGGTCACCTAATAATTTATTTTTACAAAAATATTTTGAATGTCCAAAATCGGGTGAAAATAGAATCCCTAAAAGAGTCATTTATATCTTCTATTTTAGAATTGCTTTTTAATTTAAACAAAGTTCTAACTTCATATTCAAGATGTCTAAAATATCATACAATCACTAAATTTTTTTAAAAAAACATCATAAATAGGTCAAATTAAATTTTATTTTCAAGTGTGCAATAAATTGAATAAGTTGATCAAAAGAAGGTTTTTGAAAAATGATTTTTATGTAGGAGTTCCACCAATTCCCCAATTGATATACACAAATAGAAAGCAATAAAACAATAATTAATTAATTAATTAATTAAAAGTAATAATAATACATACGTATATCAATTACACTTACAAAATAACTTTAACATGTGTATTCTTATTTATTTTATCATTTTTAAAAAAATTTCCAAGCATTTTTATGAATTTTGAACAATTTTCAGTCCATTGATATTTTTGTCAAAATATCCACTGACATAATTTTCAATATATATGTAAGATTCAAGTATCAATATATCTATATTTATTGATATTTTCATCCTTGAGTATGTATAGATTTATATATATATATATATATATATATATATATATATATAAGTAAATGAGAGATTGTATTAGTAATGCCTAGAAGTGGCAAAAAAAGTACACACAGACTTGTGTATGTCTATATATATAAGAGTTTGGGTTAAAAACAACCCCATTGGCCAAACAAATATGCATTTTGGCCCTCATTTGAAACTTTTGTTCAAAATGACCTCTTTCTCTTTCATCCTTTATCTTCTATTAGAAAAAAAGAAAAAGAAATTGAAACTGCATTTTGAAAATGTGATTTCAGTATAAATTTAAAATCACATTTTGAAAATAAGGTTTCAAAATATGGTTTTAGTATTAAAATTGTGTCTATAAATTTATATTGAAACCTTACTTTCAAATTGTAGTTTCATAGAAATTAAAAAACAAAAAACAAAAAAACAAAACAAAACCAAAATTACTAATTTGAACAATAGTTTCAAAAGAAGCTCAAATTAAGCTAATATTTTATTTGGATCAACGGCTAACTTGACCCAAAATTCTATATATAATGTTGTTTCAACTACCAATAAGGTAACTAAAATTAAAATTAAATTCTAATAAGTTTAATTTAGTAAATAAACTAATTTTAATTATTTTGTTTTTAAATTTGAATAGATTGATTTTTTAAAATATAAAATTTGAAAAATCCTTTTAATAATTTTTTTTCTATCTCATTATAATTATCAAATATAAATGAAGCATAAATTTATAAATAAAATGATAAATATTTTTAAATAAAAATAATGTTATATGTCATAATTTCTTTTATGTCTTTAAATATGTATAAACTAGATAAATAATTTATTTAATATTAAATGTGTTTTCAAGTATTATATATCATTATCCAAAGTTCAATATTGGTAATATGGTCTTTAAAAAATAACTTTCATTGTTTTATCATTTCTTGTAGTTTTATCGATATTTCTATAAGTTTTTATTTACTTCTATTCTATTGATATTTTTTATTCAAATTTTGATTTGATATTTTTGTCAAATTCAACCATCAATATTTCTGTATTTTTCGATATTTTAATCCTTGTACTTAACAAAGCTTTAATTGACAATATGATATCAAAGTATATTATTTTATCAAAGGTTATAAGTTCAAACCTCACTACTTATTTATTTCTCTTATTTGCTAAGTCCACCTACCGTCCTAAGGACTATTAGGTAGGGATGGTATCAAATTATAAATTTTTAGTGAAAAGCCAAACTTACATTTGTATTTCATAAATGTTCAAAAAGAAAAAAAAAAGGAAACAATTTAATTAAACTAATTTTTATAATAATAAAAAAAATATTCCACACCAGTCAATTTTATAAAATTGTGTACTAGTATTTTATATTTAGTGAAATTTGACTAAAATCAGTTGACTAGTTAGTGGTTTTCCATATGTTTAGCGTTGAGACAATCTCTATTGGTGATTTTCCATGTGTGACTGAATATTCATGATTGTTATCAAATGCACTTGATCAATCAAAACGAGAAAATAAACTTAATTTAATCAATCAGAAATAAGTCTACAGGTTATTAATTTAAGATATCCTAGGTAATACCGTGATCAAGAATATAAGCTTTCAATTAATACAAGGATAAGCCCACAACTAGAAAGAAATAGGAACAAATCTCATCACTATAGTCCTTCCTTAAGCATGAAGAAAGAATAAGACGGAGATTGCAAGAGAATGATGAAGTTTAAAACCCTAGGAAGAGGACTGGTGGATACTCTTCTGTACTATTGCCCTGTAATCTACTTTTACTCGAACTGATATATTGGGCCAAAGACAGGGCCAGCTGTAGCCCATGATAATGGGCACAAAAAACTGAGCTAAGAACAAAAAAACGCTCCTCAACCCTGATAGGTTGGACCTTAGGGTTACCACAAGCCCAATACCAAAACCCATGCATCAACTTAGGCTAAGGTGATGAAAATTGAGTTGGGTTTGGCACAACAGCACTTTGTCGTTGTGCATGTCCACCTAGCCACAAAGCCGGCCCCAAGATTCACTTTTCCAGGGAACTTCAATTTGTGCTTTTAAAGCTAAACATTGACCATTCAATGCTCGAGTGTGTATGTCTGGACCGAAGAAAACGGCCAAGAGAATTATGGCTTTACAATTGTCATACAATAATATTAATTAGTCATGGAATAATTGCGCACTAACCAAAGCTTTTTCCGCGGCAACGCTTTGTGGCCTGCAGACCCATCCCGTTCTTCATGTTTTAGACGCTTTCAACAATATTCTGGTCTAAACATTAACTATAAATACACCCTTTAGAGCCTAGGATGAACATCAACAATCCAAGAAACCATTGAATTACAGTACTCCTCAACTTTAATCAGCTGCAATGGCGTCTAAACTGTTGAATATTGCCCTTGCAGTCTTCGCAATTGTTCTTCCCGCTGTGGCCATGGCAACTGAGTTTACTGTTGGGGATGATCAAGGTTGGACCATTAATTTCGACTACGAAGCTTGGGCCAAGGACAAAGTATTTCGGGTTGGCGATGAACTAGGTAATGTGGCTTTAGCCTTAAACTGTCACTTTATTTTCCTTTTGTAGTTTCTTTTGATTCAAGCTGCTAAAAGTCCTGTTATCAATTCTCATACATTCAGTCTTCAAATACACGGCGGGGCGGCACAATGTCTTCAAAGTGAATGGTACCGTCTTCACGAACTGCACTATACCACCACCAAATGAAGCTCTTACCACTGGAAATGATGTGATTACACTGGCCACCCCTGGAAGGAAGTGGTATATTTGCGGTGTAAACGACCATTGTGCCAACTACGGACAGAAGCTTGCCATCACTGTGCTGGAAGAGTGGGCGTCTCCTGCACCGGCCCCCTCCCCCTCCACCACCACAGCACCAGCACCCAGTTCTGCTTATGGGATCTCGGTGTCTGGGCATTAGCTTCTGATGGCAACCACGGCTGCTGTTGCTTTCCTTCTTGTTTAATCTGTTCTTAGAGGATTGCCTTCGATCATCTAGCTAATTTCATTTGGTCTAATGGTTTTTGTTTAAATTATATTTCATACGTAAAGAAAATGGTAGATTGAAGTTGTGAGAGATGGAAGAAATAAATGAAGATCAATATGTACGAGATGAATTTAATTTGAGTGAGAGTAAGACATTTTCTTTTTCTTCTATATATTATTTTTTATTATCTTTATTTAATTGTCTATATATTCTTTTTCTTTTACTTAAGAGGAAAAAAAAAAAAAATTTGGCATGAATTTATCAATCTATTAATTCATTCATATCTTCTCACTAGGTCACCTAACACCCTAATTCGGGTCCACATGCAATAAGCCCTTTGATATCTTGTATCTCTACCTCCTCAACAATCAAAACAAGGTCAACCAACTGTCCTTGCGTGTGGCTCACAGGCTTGGACTAGGAGCTATCGTCAATGGAAGCCAATTGCAAGCATTGATAGGTCATGCTAGAAGTCAAAACTGGCTAGCATCTAGCACGAAGCTTATGATTGGATAAGGAACAAAAGACTCCCAAAGCATGAGGGGTCCCCATAAGACCCTATAATATCCAGAATCATCTGGGTTGTATCGATAAGAGCCTAATGAAGACACAGTGGATAAATTTGGCAGCTGCTCTTTAGAACTAGATATGATGAGAAGAGGGATAGAATGTGTATTTGTAGAACATGGCAAAAACCCAAGCTGATTTAGTACGGTTGATAAGTGAGCTGCAGAAAGTGAACATGTTAATATCAACCCGTATAAGTAAAGTGAATTTGTTTTTAATAGGTTCAGTATAAGCCAAAATGAACATGTTAATATATACCGGTTAATATTAACATATTACTTTTAGCTAAATAGAAAAAAATAAATATTTTGACTTTTTCTATTCAAACAAAAAACAAACACCACCTAAGACAAAAAATGAAAAAGGAAAAACTCTCCAATAAATTTGATGGAAGGACATCTGATAGAAAAATTGTAAAAAGATGCATGAAAGAATATGAAATTATATTTGAAAACAACTAGAAAATTCACAAATAAACACTCTTCAATTTTCAAGCAGCCGCTCTAGTGATCCAAATGCTTGAGCTATGCATTGGGTTCTTAAAAAAGTGTCCAAAAACACTATGCACCACTAAGAAACATATTATAACACATACATGAATGACCTATACTCAAATTGCAAGCTTTCATCTCACTAATACTCAAGAAATTATGGTAATCATATAAATCATGGGCAATTCATAAACAATTGATCTCAATCATGTAACCACTTCACTAAATTATCCAAACAATTAGATTAATTGTGAACCTGAAGTCAGACCATTTCAAGAGTGAAAGGGATATGATAATTATAAAATCAAATAACTAAAACTATTGCCTAAGTGCCCAACTTGCTATTTAACTAAAATGATTCATTTAACTAAAATGATTCATTTAACTAGCTCAAGTCCTCTGTTTAAATCATGTTGGATCCATTACATTATACTAACTCATTCAATTGAATAGTAGTTTGACCAATTTTTTATAACATAACAATTCATTGATCATTCAAGCACAACGACAATATTACTTTTGCGGCATAACATAGGTTTTTTTTCGTCTTTTTTAAATTATAGTACTTAAAGTGGAGTTATGATCCTTAATTGTCGAAAACCACCTTTCAAACATAAGATATTATCCCATTCCATGCAAGGGTCTATTCCACTTAAGGGTAATTTGTACTATTACAAATGACAACTTTGACTCTTAGTTTAAAAATGCAATTTACTACACGATCAATGTAACATTTTCACTTTAAGAAATTTTAATTTTTGAACTAAACCAAACATGAGTTTTCAAAATACAAAATCAACAGGCATGATTTCATAATTTACTTGAATAGTAACTTCATACAAAAGTTAAACTTAAGAAGATTTCATAGAGACAAGGATACAACATTCAACCTTATGTGTTTGGCATTATATCAAATTCCTTCTTTACTTTGTTACTAAATTTTGATAAAGAATTCAAGTGATTGAAGGGATAGAAGTAGAAAAACACACTTTTAAATGAAAATTAACAATTTTGACACCACTCAAACCTTTTAGAAAAACAATAATTAGAGAATCAATTAAATGATAAACGATCCTAAATAAACTCTCCTCTTAAATGAATAATCCTAGACCTAAAATTATGACATCACTCCAAAGAAAAATAGAAACACTATCCCTAAATTCAAAACCTATGCTCATCGAAGACAACTATGCACATGACCTAAAAAGAAAAGACCTTGTAGCACTAGGGACATAGGGCCTTGAATGTGGGGATAAAGATAGCTTAAGAAAAGAATAAAACTATAGTCCAAATAAATATCTATGCATGGAAGATATTAATTTGTAACTTGAATTATAATCTCTAATGTTGGTAACTTCCTTCTTCAAAGAAACTACTAGAGTTTTTTATTATTCCAATCTCCAAATTCTAAGTGTAAATGGACACCAGAAAAAACTTGATTCGAAGAAAATAAAAGAGAGATGAAGAAGCTCAAACCTTTGGAGAAAAGATTGTTGGACTCGTCAATGAACCTACTATTTATAAGTAGCCCTATTAGTGAAAGATAAGGATTTCAAACTAAATGGATAATAATCTTCATTCTTTCTTTTTTTTAACTAATTTAATTCAAAAACAAAATTTGAGTTTCATGGAATCGTATCTACTTATTCATCCTCCTTTTATTTAACCCATACGTTGACAATGAATTTTAAAAAAAATTAAAAAATTCAAATTCTAACATTTCCCACTCATAAACATTGGCTAAAATCTGTCTTTTTTTTTCTCTTAATCTTGCATCAAGTCACTTTTTTCATATAGAAAAAGAAATGTGTTGCATGATGAGAAGCTATAACGTAGGAGTGTTTATACTAAGTGTCCATCTCACTAGCGCAACACATCATTCGGAATAAAATATCTCATTTATAGCCCAGACTTGTTAATCATACCAGTTCAAGCACCTTTAAAAAAAACCCCTCAATGAGTCATATCTCAATTAGAAATGTTTAACCTCAACTCATATACATATTTGTACTCATAATTATATCGAACACAAAGTTGATATATGAGCTACAAATAGTGGTGTGTTATTAGCAATCTTCCCCAACCACTTATGTCAATTCATTTAGGTTTGACTATTTTCCTAACATATTCCATTCGACCGTATCATTCATGACCCTTGGATTACATGTTAAAGTAGTGACATTTTACCCTTGCTGCATGACATAGTCCTAGGTTCAAGGGTATAGAGTAAACTTTATAGTAACTAGTCTATAAGAGTTCACATAATGTTGGAGCAGGGATCCATCTAACAACTCTCTCTTATAGTTGTAGATAGCACATATAGTATTATGATATGTATGTCAAGATGGAGCTCCCACAAGAGTGGGTGTGTCACTCTCTAATGTCATAGGCTAATCTTAATAAGGAAAACACCCAAAAGGGGGGTAAATTAGGTTTTAAAAATTCTTTTTCAATTACAATAAATTCAAACAAAACAAGCACAAATATAGAGAGATAAAGTTAAAGAAAGCAAACTCAAATTTTATAGTGGTTCGACACCCTTTGCCTACATTCACTCTCCTCAAACTCCTAACCGAGTGAGGTATCCACTATACTTGAAGTTTCAACCAAGCTTCACATATCCTAACTATATGCTAGAGCAGCTATGTTATCACTAAAAATAGTGATAGGCTCTTTGGCTAAATCCATGACTTTTAGGTTTTGGAATAATCTCCCCAACCAAACAGCCTCCTATACGGTCACTAAACAAGTGACATATTATGACTCCATGGTGGATAAAGCAATGTAGGATTGTTTCTTACTACGCCAAGTAATAGTAGTGTCATTGAGTAAGAAAGCATATCTTATAGTAGATTTGCGCTCATCTCTATCACTAGTCCAATCTGCATTACAGTATCTTCTTAATCTCCAAGTCCCCATCTTGATAGCAGAGGACAAAATCTCTAGTCCCTTTGAGGTAACAAAAAATCTTCTTAGTTGTTCGCCATTGAACAGGGCCTAGGTTACTCTTGGTAATGACTAACCAATCCAACTACAAAACATATGTCAAGTCGAGTACACAACATAGCATATATCAAGCTTCCAATTGCACTCGCATAAAGAACTCTTGCCAGTTATTTCCTTTCCTCATCATTCTTAGGGCACTGATCAAGACTCGAGGTGTAACTTTTCTCGATAGGTGTGTCAATAGGTTTGCAATTTTGCATCCAAAACTGGTCTAGAATTTTCTTAATATAAGTCTCTTGAAACAAACCAAGAAGTCTTCTTGAGTGATCCCTTATGATCTTAACTCCAAGCACAAAATTTGCTTTCCACATGTCCTCTATATCCAAAGTAGAGGGCAACCACCTTTTGGTGGCAATAATTATGTACATGCCATTTCGAGCTAATAGAATGCCATGTCCATGTCTATGTCCTATTTCTTAGTTAATATAACATATTGGTTAGGGAAATTTTTTTCCACTTGCTATTCAATCAATTTTGTCAATTTTCCTACCAAAAGGTCAATCTAATATTTCAGCCAATCTTGTCACATATTTACTTAAAAATTCCCCAACCAATATGTTATATTAACTAAGAAATTTAATAATAAGCATAAAAATTGTGGTTTTTTCTTTTTATTTTTTTTGTTGAAAGTGATATTTCATTTAACCTGGAAGATCATTTAAGGACCCACATATCTATCTAATCTAAAGCAAAATGTGTACTTAAATTTTAGGTGTAACATGATTCTCACAATTTGTTGCTTCTTTTTCATAATTATAGATTTTTAACTTCATTTCTTTTTCTTTTTTTTATCATTATGCCAATATGTCATTCTTATGTGAATCAACGTAATCCATTATAATCATATTAGATCTACTTTATTAACTTTAGGAGAGAGAGAGGCACAAGTGAGTCGTTTTCCATGAACATAGGAGCACATATCTTTTCTTCATGCCATTGAATCAAAGTCTTTGTCAAAGTTATATGGTTGCTTCACAAAAAAGAAAACTGGGTAAGGATGCAAAATATATATATATATATATATCATATTAGGGCACATGAAGCTTTTTTAAACTCTAGAAGGCATATCTATATAACAAAATCCTAACAAGTTGGGTATGACAAAGAAATCTTTTTTTTTTTTTACCACAAATTTATTATAAAAAAAAAATGGCTTGAGTGCTTAAGCGCTTATCAAGGGCAGTTGAGCACCTTGGGTTCTTGAGCACTCCATGAAATGTTTTCACAACTTGGCAGTGTTTTAGCCCACTTTTTCCATAAAACCATCCTATGCCTTTTTATTTACCATTAAGCTTACTGACCACTTTCATTTCATACTCAACTGTATGCAGCATACATAAATTGATGAACTCAATCTTCAATGACCAATATAGTCTCAGTGAAGTATTTAGAGTGGATCTGGTAATGTTTGGAAACAAAATTTTAAACTTGAATTAAACTAGATAATTTAGCTCACCAACACTCCTCATCTTTCTCCATTGCATTTTCTTCTCCATGAATTTACTTACCTGCAACACCTAAATCAATTGAATCATGGGAAAAAGAAACTACTTTAGTCACTGATTTTTGGTGATTTTCACCATTGGTAGGGTAGCTTCTGTTTTAAGATTAAGCATCCGTTGGTTACCTTTCCAAAATTTGGTTTCATGGATTTCCATTAAGTATGTATTATTTTAACATATTTCATGCATGTAACCGTTGTATTTGAGCTCAAGCATACTATAATGGATTAATGCAAAGCTACACTTATCAGCTCATGGTTTGTTGTAGGGCTACTACTTGAACCTTGAGCAGGGATGGTTCCTTGAGGAACCAAATAGGTAGGTATCTCTTTGGTTATGAAGGTTTGAATTTTTGGAATTGATAAAGGTTTTGCCTTGGAGATGTTGGAAACCATTGGTTGTTAGTACCAATAAAGGTGGGTTCCTGCTCTTTAATTAATGGTGGCAAAGGTGAGGGTGAAAGCCTTAAAGGAGAGGGCATTGGGATTCTAAAACAGGTGAAAGCTAACTTAAGAAGATCCCATGTGGATGTGATAGGAGGCATAGACATGTCTTTGGGCATCAGATCCAAAGTACTTATTTATATTATCATGATGTACCATGGATTAAACTTTGGTGTGTGACAAGTTAATTATTACTTGAGCTCTATTCTATGTTATTCTCAAGCTCTCCCATTTGATGTTCAATGTGATGAGATGTAAAATTGTCTATTTTACATCTAGTGGTTTATGCACATGAACATGATTATTTCTTCTTCTTAATCATATTTTGAAGTGTGGAATCATGGTAGGATCTTGAGTATAGATTAAGTCATGTTCTCAAATTTTTGGGTGTGACAACCCATAATAAGAAATTTTTTTGCCTAATCTTTATAAAATAATAATAATAATAATAATAATAATAATAATAATTATTATTATTATTATTATTTAACCACCGAAACATTTACCTACCTAAAAATCAAATTATCAAAAGATCAATTTAATATTCTAGCTAATTTGATTATATTTTATCATGTATTTACTAAAAATTGTCTAACCAATATGTTATATTAACTAAGAAATATAAATAATAAGCATAAAAATTGTGATTTTTTCTTTAGTTTTTTTCTTCTTTTTGTTTTTAATTTTTTTCTAATGTTGAAAGCGATGTTTCATTCAACTTGAAAGATCATTTAAGGACCTACATATCTTATCTAAAGCAAAATATGCAGTTAAAGTTGAAGTGTAGATGACTCTCATAATTCGTTGCTTCTTTTTCATATTTATAGATTAGTAACTTTATTTTGTTCTTTGATCATTATGCCAATACATCATTCTTATGTGAATCCTCAACGTCATCCATTGTAATTGTATTAGATCTACTTTATTCATTTTAGTAGAGAGACAGAGACAAAGACAAAGAGAGGCACAAGTGGGTATCCTTTTTCATGAACATAGAAGCACATTTCTTTTCTCCACCATTGAATGGAAGTCTTTATCAAAGCTATATAGTTGCTTCACAAGGAAGAAAAATGGTTAAGGATACATAATATGTAACTCAAAAGATTTCTTTCCTCCTAGCCAAGAAACAAAGAGTAGTTAGCCTATTGACTTTGAAATGAGAATATTTTTTAAAAAAAATCAACCTTCTCTTACTATTTAAGAAAAGTACGGGTAAGTTAGTTACATAGGAATGGGAATAAGAATGGGGATAAAGAAAAATTAAAATACTATGTAGAAAAAAGGGAATTAAAATCCTGGCTAGAATGGATTTTAGTTTCAGTGAGAACAAGTAGTAATCCAAATACAGTAGTAAATAGAAAATAAAATGAATTTTCATTCTTAATTTCTATTTCAATGTTCCAAAAATACTCTAAACCTCTAGTCCCTTAAATGGAATCTACAATAGTTTCATTAGTGTTTTGATAATGAAATTACTTAATTTTGAAGGTTGTTCTACTTTTTTATGTCAAAAAAATGATTACATGTAAACAATACATTTGCATTTTTCTCAAATCTTTATTTAAAAAATAAATAAAAAAGTGGTGCAAAGACACTTCTGTCAAATACTTTCTTGCACCTTTCGATGGAAATGTATCTCAAAGAAATTATAAAATAAAATAAAATATGGTTTCTATAATATGAGAAGAATTCTAAACTTTGGAACCTCTTATCACTTCTAATTAACCAAGCTAGATAATGTGCCCTTCTCCAAGAGCAAGTTTGGCATAAATATAGATTTCTTGAACATGTTATAAGTCTTAAAATTTGGAACCTCTTTTGGATATTCCTCGTAAGAAGCTCCTTTAATAAACAAATAATTCAAAATTTTGAAACCTCTTTACAAGATTCTTTGTTGGAGTATATATCTCATTGTTATCTTATGCATATATTTTCTATTTTTTAATAATTATAAAAAAAAAAATTATCCTTCTAATTTGAGAATTCTATATATAAATATTGTCTATTCTGAACTTTAACTTTCATGAATGCATTTAGAGAAGTCAACATTTATGAGTGTCAAAATTTCTCTTGCTATTTCATAATCTAAATTAGCAATACATAGTATTTCCATTATTGTTGGGGAATAAAAATCCTTTATTGTCTATTCTAAAATTTTTGAAGAATCACTTGAAACGGTTCTTAAATTAGTACTATCGATAAATGCTTCTTCTAAAAAATCGATATTATTAAAAATACTATAAAAATTACTGTTTTTTAATTTACATAGACACTAAATAATTCTCTATAAAAATAAGTGTAGTAGCTAGAAGTACTATTATAAAAAATGCTATAGACCAAAAGCCTCCTTGTCAAATTCAAAGGAGCCCTAATATTTTTAACATTTTTCATAAGCTAAAACCACCCTCAAGTTTGGCTCAAATTCAAATTAAAAAGATTCAAGTCTTAAAAGTGGATAAAACTTCAAAAATAACTTAAGAATCCCATAAATGAATGCAATACACTATGATGACGACAAACAATTAAGACCTTTCCCCCCTCCCACAAGTCATTCTATCTTTTAGTCTCGTGGTCCTGCTTACCCTATATACCCCTTTAGCTTATTTATAAAATTAATGCTATGGTGGAGGTAAAGAAAGACACCATTCTTGTTGCCTCCATCAAAAGAAGGAAAAAACAAATAAACAAAGAAGGGAAAACAATTATGTCTTCGTCAGATGCTCTCGCAAAGTCTTTCTCTGTTTCTCACTCTGGTAATTTCTCCTTCTCTCTTAACTTTGTTTTTTTCTAAATCACAAACAACTACCTTCTTTTACAATATACTTTCTACTCATTGATCTATTATTTTCTTAATAATTCTAGTGAAAATTTGTGACAGTAAGGATGATTACATATGATCTCATGTCCCATATGAAACTTTTTTCTTTTCTTTTCTTTTCTTTTCTTTTTTTCTTTTTTTGCAATTTACACTATAGTTTTTTCTCCCCACTGGTTAATGAATACAGTCTACAAATTAATATAACAATTTTGAATTTAGATACAATATCAGATCTGGAGAGCAAATGTTACATAATTCCCATATTCAAACATTTTTCAGTTTGTTTGTTTGTTCTTTCATTATTGATATTTATTAGAAGGTTGAAATAATCTTGATTTACATTTCCAGGAATATTTGGAGTTGACGAGAAATCAATGCTGGAGATCTTAGTAAAATGGCAACCAGAACACTTGTCAACTTTTAGGAATGAAACTTCTAGCATCTTTTTGAAGGATGAACGCTTCCCGTTTGAGAAATGTGAAGAAATTCTTCTTAAATTTCTAAAAAGGGAATTTAAGCGTTTTAAGGTATCTATATATCGAATACAAAATTAGATATTTATGTTAATATAAAATTAAA
Organism: Vitis vinifera; assembly: GCF_030704535.1. Taxonomy (NCBI): domain Eukaryota; kingdom Viridiplantae; phylum Streptophyta; class Magnoliopsida; order Vitales; family Vitaceae; genus Vitis; species Vitis vinifera. The sequence goes on from NC_081817.1 coordinate 25,051,375, forward strand.
GATATTTATATATTATTTATCATAAAAAAATTAATTCTTACAAAAAAACAAATATTACAATGGAAGTACAAAAGACAGGGAGACTAAAGATTACTTAAGATTGGTTTTTGCAATAATATGATCAGTTTTTTTAACATTTTTGTGGGCAGGATGCTGTGGTGCAATGGACCATGCATCCTTGGGAAAGAGATGCTCGCATGGCAAGGAAGGCTTTGAAAAGAGGCAGTCAAGCATATGGCCTACTCATTGAACTTGCATGCACCAGATCATCAGACGAGCTCTTGGGAGCTAGGAGAGCATACCAGTCCCTCTACAGTGAATCCATCGAGGAAGACGTTGCTTGCCGAGTTGAAGGCATCCAACGCCAGGTTAGTACCACTTTTAGTATAAAAAAGAAAAAAATGCATCAAACGATATTTGAAGAATATGATCATATTTTTAGTTATTATATTTGAAAATAAACTTTGACTTGGATTAGTGAGATGTTATGCAATTTTTTATAAAGTGAAGAGAATTTCTATCTTATAAATTTATTGAAGCATTTTGACCAATTATTTCTTAAGAAAAATGCATTCGTCTTCCTTTCTAACATATATTTTTTCCATAAATGATGGTTGGGCATAAGGATATGCAATTGCAAATAATCTTTTGAGCCTACTCTTCTACTATTGGAGTTTGGAACTTTTTTTGGGTTCAAGCCACCTATTTTGAGCCTTAAAACCTCATTAGTTGGACTCTTAGAAAGTCCTATAATTGTGTCTTTTCTCAATAAAGGAGTTTTATGTGGTGCAGTCTTAGTTAGGGTACTATGAGAAGTAATATATATAGTCATATTAAGGAACCAATCGAGAATTAATGTGATCATAATTAGGTAAGATGATCATATTTAGAAAGTAACTTGGTCATATTTGAAAGGTAACTTAGAGTGTTTAATATTATTTCTAGAAAGTACTTTTAGTATATAAAAAAAATGGTTCTTAAAGAAAAATTAATCATTTAAAAAAATTTTAAAATTTTTTTTAAAAATTAGAAAGTCATCTAAAAACACTTGTAAATAACATACTTTTACTATAAACACTTTAAGTAAAAATATTGTAAATACATTGTTAAAAAATGCATTTAACAGTATTTTAATTCAAAATATTTTTAGTGAAAGTATTTTCTTTGAAAGTGTTTTAAAAAAAAATATTCTATCAAGTATTTCTCTAAAAGTACTACAAGTGATTTTTCAAATTTTTAAAAGTGTTTCTTAAATTTTATCAAATATTTATTTATTTTTTCCTTTTATTTAAAGCTTTGAAATGGGCCTCAAAAGCATCCCACCCAACTTGCTGCAGCCCACACCATCCATCCATCCTTCAAAAGCATGCATTCTTGTTGTAACCCAATCCACGCCTCATGCATAAGATGGGAGCATCCTTTCCACAAACAGTAGAAAAATTATTCACCCAAAGCACACCACCAAGACTTGAACCCTGCATTCTGCATGGAATTTAAGTCACTTGCCAATAAAGTTGTATTGGTCTTGGTTTCATAAGATGCATATTACATATTTATTAGTTTATAAAATAAAATTTATTAGTATATATGTATTATAAATTAATGAAAATAAAATTATTGTAAATAAGTTAAATTTAATTATAGTAATTAAATATAATAAAAATATAAATTTATAAATAAAATTATTAACATTTTTAAATAATATATATATATATATATATTTCATTAAAATAACTTCAATATATGTATTATTATTATTATTTATCATTTTTTAGTTTTTCATTATATTTTTACTATAAAATATTCACCGATATGTCCCCGATATATTTGATATATCTATAAAATCTAAGTATCGATATATCCATGATTACCGATATTTTAATCTTTAATTGTCTCAACAGTTTTTGGTAGCACTTGTAAGTTCGTACAGATATGAAGGATCACGAAAGAATGATGTGGCAATTGAATCGGATGCTCAAAAACTTAATAAAGCCATTAGAAATGGTGATAAGACGATGCTAATCAAAGATGAAGAGATTGTAAGGATTCTAACAACAAGAAGCAAGTCTCATCTCGTGGAGGTCTTCAAATGTTACTATGATGATTTCGACAAGGACATTGCAGAGGTATAACATAGTCATGATATTATATTTGTAAATTCTTAGGGCATGTTTGAAATATTAGAATATGAATGGAACAGGAAATCTATTCCACAGTTCATTTATTATTTTATTTCAAAAATAGAGATAAAAAAAATACCAAAAATTTTTTTATTTCCTTTTTTTTTTAATTCTTGCTTATCAAAGGCACTTTTTATTCTTTACTTAAACATTAAAAAATGAATAAAGTGAAAAGAAAAATGTGAAGGTTAATCAATATTAGACTTAAAGTTAGTATCTTTTATCCTTCTTTGTTACCGTATCTTCTTTTTTTTTTTTAATCTTTCTTTGTTCTTTTTTCCTCTTTTTTATATTTCCTTCTCATCCTTTTTCCTATACTATTATTAGCTTTTCACACACTAGAATAGGAACAAAAAAAAACCCATTCCATTTTCTATTCATTTATAACTCCAAATTATTTATTAAATATAGGAATAAAATTAAATTTCCAATCTTGTGGATGCAAAATTCTATCTTTTTCGAATTTTGATTTTTCTCTTTTACATGATGTTATGATTTTTTTTTTCTTCTTATTTTCACATACCAAATACATTCTAAGAAGTAATTAGATTGAAATATATACTTTGCTAATAGTTTAACACATAAAATTATGAACATACAAATTATAAGGAAAAACATATTATTTCGAACCATGGAACATTATTTATGCAGTTTTTTCCTCTTTTTTTATTCTTTTTTTTTGTTTTATAAATTCTCTTTTTAGAAAAATAAATAAATAAGTAGGACAGCAGTTCTCGTTCTCATGTTGCTTTGAACAATTCTTTTCATTGTAATATTTATTAGAAGTCATTTTTCCTCGAATTAGCTTTCAAAAATATTCATTTTAATATAATTCCTCCTTATTTAATTTATTTAGGATCTCGGTGAGGAATCAGGTTTGAAGGACACAATTTATTGCTTGTGTGCTGCTCCAGTGTATTTCAGTAAGGTGAGATAAATTCACTATAACACATTACAAAAATGATCTTTTTATTTTTATTTGTTAAAGCATTTCTTGAACTATTTTTTTTTCTTTTTAATCTTAGATTTTAGATTCAGCAATGAAAGCTAATGCAACCAAGAATGAAAAAGAAGCCTAACTCGAGTTATTGTAACCCGAACTGATGTTGATATGAAGGACATTGCTGAGGAATATAATAAGCAATATGGAACTCCTCTAGCCAAGAAGATTGAAGATGTAGCTCTTGGAAATTATAAAGATTTCTTAGTCACGTTGGTCCAAAGAGCTCTAGCTAAAGGAAGTGAATAAAAATGCCTCTCTTAATGAACTTGTTCTTTTTCTTTGAATCAAACTCTACTTATGCTTTATTTTCCTATGTTTGCAAGAGCAATTGTACTAATAAAAAGTGCGGCGTTCCTATGAAGTGAAACTTTAATAAATTATTAATTCTAGTATGATTGAGTTCCAAAGCATGTCTTTTAATTGATTGAAGCATGGTTATATAATAATATTCTATTTGGATTAAGGATAGTGCATGACAATAACATTTAATTTCAAAAAACCTATCTTCATAGCATATTTTTTTCTATTTTTTTTTTAAATGGCCTTTTGGGCATTAGGTTAATTGGCCAACTTCTTCTTTGAACCAAATCATAAACTCTGAACCCTACTTTAAGTTTGGATTGTACATTAATCAATCTAATTAAGTGATATTTTAAATCAACTCAAGCTCTAAGGTTGATGTCGATCCAACTAATTTAACCTTAGTTGCATCGATCAATGCATTAACAAGCATGCAAAAAAAAAAAAATTAAAAAGAAAACTTACTTATTCCATCCTAGTAATGCCACTACAACAAATATGAGGTTTTGCCACAAACTAATTTGTGATTAAAAATTAGTATCTTGTGACATAAGATTTTTTTTTCCACAAATTTTATTTTATTTTATTATTATTATTATTATTATTATTATTATTATTTTGGTGAGTTTGTTGCTCTAAGTCTATGAGCAATTATTTTTAACCACAAAATTTTAATTAATCAGAAAATGGCTTTTTGATCACCTTCAAGTCTCAAAACAATCACACAAAGTATAACTAAATCAAATTTTCTCTTTTTGTTATGCAATACTCAAATAACACAATTGGATTGGGTGCTCTTGAAATCATTAGAATTTTACTAGTAATCAAGACAATCTAGTTTCTACAAGTACTGGCTATGGAAACTTCACCTTTGCAAATTATTTTTTAGTGTTTTTGATGCACCAAATGGTTGCATGCAATGTAGGTATCAAGTGCCTATAGATTGGAAGTCCCTGATCAAGTTCCTTAAAATAGGTAAAGAGTCATGTATGAATTGTATTCACTTTTTACTCATTAACAATGTGTAGAAAGGACTAGTTGGAATGTTGCGCACAAGTACTACTTCCATGAATCTAATTAAAGATCTATTACTTCCTTGAAGTTGCTTCAATGCAAAAACCCTACTAGAAATTCTAACTCAGCTACCAAAAAAAAAAAAAATTGTGGTTCAATTAAAGAAGATGGAGTAATTTCCATTATCCGCACCTTAGTGATGGCAGCGGTATGTTCATCTTTGTAGAGGTTGGAAGTTGTGATAAGCGATGTGTCGCTTCTTGTACTCATCAATATCCAAATTATTTCTTCATGATAGCATAAACTATCCATGGAAAGCATTGAGGAATATAAAGGCTATGTTGGAAAGTGTGATTTCCATTCTTTAGAATAAAAAACACTTAAAAACATGTTTGACAAATGGTGACTTAAAAAACAATGTTGTTCTATGTCTTCTCAAAACTGTGTTTTCAAAGAACATATTTAAAGATAAAAAACACTTAGAAGACATATGGAGAGCACATCATTCTCACTTGTTCTTTAGCAATGCTCCTTCTCTACTTGAGACTCATCTCTGCAAGCACAACTCCGTTGGCATCGACAACATCTAGTGACACCTTGTCCAGAAATTGTTTGATGATTTTTCTAGACCCAAAAACAATAGGGGAAACTTTATGATAAAGTAATACAAGTATTTATGTTTTTGTGAGTGTTTAGTTAGGTTGATAATTTTGGACAAATTTCCTAAGTGTCTCTTAACTCAATTTTTCCAAATCCTTCTTTGGACTACTTGCCTAATGAAAATCAAAATGTTGAATTTGCTAAGGGACCAAAAGATGTAGTTGAGGTTGTAGATGGATGAAATGAATCAACCAAGTTTTTCAAATTAGTTATTCTAGAACTATTTATTTCTTAAGAGAGTTGAGGAGGTTAGGACAACTTTTCTTGTCTAAGTGTTTAAACGCCTTGTTTCAATATCGATTTAGATTTTGGTTAGGTCGATTCAGGTTGCTTTTTTCTTTATGTTTTCTTAACCGTTGGATCAAGGGTTTCATTCCATTTAAAACCTAAAATTGATTCCTATTTTGGGAGGAGATACCTGCAGCCGTTCTCCTTCCCTCTTGAGCTCTCTCTATCCTTATCTAATTAAGCGTGTTTAGTTGTTAAGAAAATTCTCTTTTTGATCTTGATTTCCAAATTGTTTTCCATCAGAATTTCTTAAAAAATGGGTTGATTCTTCTATTCCATTCATCTTTCAATTTCCTATTTATTTAGGTTTTGGCTGAAAACTCATTTTCTTCTTCTATTCTATTCATCTTTCAATTACTATTTATTTAGGTTTTGGATGAAAATTCATTTTCTTCTTGATTGAACTTCAAGAAGAAGTCGAGCTCAAGCTTGGTGAGGACTTCAAGAATGTTCCAAAAGATGAAGGCATGCAGCTGAAGTGAAAAGGTGTTGGTTAAGCAATCCGTGAAATATTAGCAAACTTGAGTTAAGTAAAACCTTCTATGCATTGGTTACTCTTGATAGTGGAATTTTTTTATCATTGGTAGATTCATAGTTTTTTTAATATCTAAGGAGATTTTCCACATAAAATCTTGTGTCATTGTCTCTTTTGCTCTCATTCTACTATTTGATTCCTTTCCAATGTTAGATATCATTTGTTACTTAAGCATGTATGTTGAAAGGATGAAATATGAGTTGAAATGGGTGTAATTACCTTTTGGATATTCTTGAATAATTTTTTATTCATATTGTTAATAATATCAAGAGGTAATTGGAAATATATTAGGAAGATAATTGTTCTTATGAATTAATGTAATTATGAAGTGTTAAAGCATTTGCATGTGACTTGTATTTATAAACTATTGGGAGGGTATTATTGCATTCATTCTTGCTTGTGATATTCTTTATCCTTTGTTGAATAGCTGTTAAAAGAAAGGAATATAAATAAATAGTTGTTAAAAGAAAGGAATATAAATTGTGACGATTCAAAGGGAATGATAATATATGTTAGGGGATCGAGGGACTTAGGAGGGGCAAATAAGTGATTTTATATAGATTCAAAAGGTATTTATAAAATCACCTACTCACCCACCCCCCTTCCCCTTTCTCTGTAGATTTGTAGTTCATCATTAAGATTCACCTTCGATTTTTAATTCAACAAAAAAGTCGTGAAATAGACAAAATGGACTAATGTTGATAAAATAAAATAATATTTTTCTTTGTGCATTCCATGTTCTCCTTCTTCCAACTCCCCTTCTATAAAATATTTTGAGTATTTTTTCCATCCATTAAAAGAAAGTAGAAAATCAAACATATGTTTCATCTTTTTTCTATGATTTATTAATGTCATTAATGACCTTTCTCTTGATAAATCCTCATTAAATAATTATATGGGGACATAAATAATATTTTAAGTTAAATTTTTACAATAATGTGTAGAAGAAAAGGTGTTAGAAAATTGATTATGAGATGGTGTTTAAGAGTGATTTTGGAAATTTAAAAAAAATATAGATATTTAATAAAATTTTAAAATCACTTTATTTAATGGAAAAAAAATGAATGATTTTGGAAATTTTATTAAAATTAGGCATTTGATAAAATTTTAAAAATTACTTTAAAATTTTTTAAGAATCTCTTGAAATGATTCTTAAACTAGTCCTATTGGTAACTTCTTCTAAAAAATTGATTTTACTAGAATACTATCAAAATTACTGCTTTTTTATTTACATAGACACTAGATAATTCTCTATAAAAATAGTTGTAGTAGCTAAAACCACTCTCAAGTCTGACTCAAAATCAAATTGAAAATATTCATGCGCATTACCAATATCATACCCATCCCATTACATAACCTCCATCTTCGTTTTTCATGCGCATTACCAATATCATACCCATCACCTACCAATGGCTCTCACACTGTCACCACTCCAACCCATCTCAACACCACGCACCATTCATCTTCCCTCCCATGCAAGTGTTCTCCACTCCACATGCCCACTACACCGAATCCACTTCCCCTCACTTTCTTTTCCATCACCTTTTCTCTCTCTACACCACATCCATCTCCTATGCTCGTTCCACCACTACTCCCATTCACCTTCATCATGCATGAACCCCTCTACGCACCTCTATCCACAATTCATCCCATTAATCAACCTTCATACCTATCAAAACCTATTTTTTTTCTTTATCACCATTCCCTTTCTTCACCACATCAAATATTCATTCCCCCACTACCCTCCTCGTGTTCTCTCTCATCAAACCTCATGCCTCGGGTGGTCTTGTTATTGATATAGATCCGACATGGTGAATGCTGTTGGTCAGCTGAAGGAATTTGAGGGAAATAAGCTGGTCTCAGCAACCAAAGAGGGCAGAGAAGGTGGTTGTATCTGACCGGGTGGTGGATTCTCCTTGCTGTTTGATGACAGGAGAGTATGGGTGGACTGCTAACATGGAGAGGATCATGAAGGCCCAGGCACTTAAAGACTCTAGCACGGCTGGTTGCATGTCCAGCAAAAGGACAATGGAGATCAACCCCGAGAACCCCATCATGGAGGAGCTCAGGAAGAGGACTGATATGGACAAGAACGACAAGTCAGTGAAGAATGTTGTCCTCTCACTCTTCGAGACTTCTCTCCTCACCTCAGGATTTAGTCTTGATGAGCCCAACTCCTTCGGAAATAGGATCCACAGGATGCTCAAGCTTAGCTTGAACATTGATGAGGAAGCTGGGGACGTTGATGTTGACATGCTCCCATTGGAGGAGGCTGATGCAGAGGCTGACTGGCAGCTCAAAGCCGAGATTTCGCATCTCCTCCTTGTCTTTCTGCAGCGACATCATCATTCCTTGTCCATCTTGGGCCCACTTATGCGTGCATCCAACCGCATGGCCTCATTTCGCATGGCCACCCTCCTAAGCCCACTTCCAAAGCCCACTTGCTCCACTTACTTTCATGCATGCACGCAGTGGAGAGTGTCACTCATGCATATATATTTGTTTATTTGTACAACCTCTTCGTTCTCAATATCAAGCTTCAATCCTCACCCTTTTTAACTTTCAAATTTAATTGCCAAAATCTTCATTTTCAAAGTTCGTTTCCCAAAATCCTTTTCTAATTTTTAAGAGTTTCTATTTTAGAATGTTCTTTTTTTTTAGCTCCCCATTTCCAGGGTCAATTTTCAAGATTCAAGATTTTAATCTAATTTCCGAAACTCAAATATCTTCCTAAATTAATTTCAATCTCAAATATTCTACTATTCAATTTCATTCGTTTAGATATTATGTTTGTCAATTATTATTTTTATCTCATATATCTTTATTTATCTCATTTAAAAACTCCAATCATTGAAATTTCCATTCTTCAAAAATCCGATGGCCTAATTTAATTTTCAATCCTAAAAATTTCACTATTTGTCTAAATGTTATTTTCTTTAATTAGAATTAGTATCCCATATTTATTTACTTATTTAAAGTCTAACCCTTTGAAAAAGATCCAATGTCATAATTTAATCTTTCAATCCCAAAAAATACTACAATTCGTTCAAATCTTATTTTCATCAATTTGAATTATAATCCCGTTTTCATCTAGTTATTTAAAGTCTAATCTTTCAAAAATTCCATGTCTTAATTTAATTTTATAATTCTAAAAATTCCACAATACGTTTAAATCTTATCTTCATCAACTAGAATTATCCTCTCCTATTTACTTATTTATTTAAAGTCTAATCCTTCGAAAATCTCATGCCTTAATTTAATTTTTCAATAATTCATTTGAATCTTATTTTCATCAATTAGAATTATAAATCCCGTTTTTATCTAGTTATTTAAAGTCTAACCCTTCAAAAATCCGATGTCCTAACTTAATTTTCAACCCTAAAAATTCCACTATTCTTCTTTATTCGTTTAAACGTTATTTTCCTTAAGTAGAATTATCATCCTATATTTATTTACTTATTCAAAGTCCAATTCTTCAAAAACCTGACTTCCTAATTTAATTTTTAATCTCACAAACCTCACTGTTCATCTTCATCCATCCCAAATATCGTTGTGATTAATTAGTAACATTATTCTATATTTATCTATTTGTTTATTTTAAAAATCTCAATATTTCAAATTTAATTTTTAATCTCACAAATTTCACTATTCACTTTCATCCGTTCTAATATCATTCTGATTAATTAGTAGCATTATTCTATATTTACCTATTTATTTCTCTTAAAAATCTCCATCATTAAAGTCTAACTCTTCAAAATTCCGATTTCTAAATTTAGCTATCTGAAATTCCAATTGTCCTATCTCCGAACTTAATTTTCAGTTTCCCATGCTCCAATCCCCGTATTTATCCCGCTACTTATTGATTACTACTCAAAAAGTGCTCTTTGGTAGCTTGTATTAAACCCTTTTAAACACTTTTGAGTAGTAGTTTTGGCCTTTTAACTCAATTGGCATGTTAAGGACCCTTGCAATCAATTCTAATCACTTTGTGTAAGTTTTGGTGTTTTTGTTAGTAATTTGATCACCAAAGCAATCCAAGATTGAGGAGAGTTCTTTGGAATCTTGGGCAAAGCAATTGGAAGCTCAGAAACATGAAGAACTAAAGCTTTGAAGCCCTTTTCCAAGAGTAAATCCGGAATGCAAGGAGAAGAAGTAAAGAGAATCTTCCATAAAGCATATTCTTGATGACAGTCGTGGCAGCCACTTTTGGAGCACTTTCTGAAGTTCAATTGATGCATGATATATACCATTTCAAAGCTCAAGAAGTCAACAATCCAATGCTTTAAACGGTGCGCAATTCGGAGTTGAAACGAAGAAGTTACAGCCACTGCAAGTCAATCACTCTAAGCTGAAGAAAGCATTTTGCTAAAGTGTTGCGAAATCACCCTTTTGTTGTGAAGTGATTTCGCAGCCTTTTTGTACAGTGTGGTGGTTTTCCTCCTGAAGTTGCCCGATATATGCGACAAGTTGGAAGCTGAGAACCTCAAGATGGAAGCCAACTTCGCAGCCCTGCGAGAATAGCCTTTTGTTGTGAAGTGATTTCGCAGCCCTTTTTGTATGTCTGCGAAATCTCGTAGACATCATTTTCTCTTGCGAAATGGTCCCTAGTGCGTCCCGATATTTGCTACCGACATTGGGAGATATTTTCCATCAGATTTTTGTTGTCTAAATCCCAAAATACTCCTTGTAAGCCACCAATTACAAGATTCCTTAGCTTTTAAGTTAGTAAAAAGAGTAAATATCCATGTAATAATTAGTTTTGTATGATGTTCATATATATACCTCTCGAGAGCCTGTTCTCAAGGAGGAGACCCTTTGTAAAGTTTTGGGAAAGCAAGTAAAGTTCAGGTCCTTTGTTTTGCCTTACCTTCTCACTTTGTATTTTTTATTTTCTTATTAAGTTATGAACTCTCTGAGGAATTTTCCCCAGAGAATGAGTAACTAAACCTCTAGTTCCTTGGAGCTAAGGTTACCGGGGAAGGTTCCAAGTGCATGGATGCAAATCTTTGTGTTTTCAGCCATCAATGAAGAGGAAGTGAAATCCTTTAGTGATTTCTATGTTTTTAGTTAACTTAAAACACCTTGAGTCACCTGGGCCAACACTTGGTAAGGCAAGTGATCTCCAACCAAGGAGATGCACTAGTTTACCCCTTGCGAGCCTCTGGGAGGTGACTTTAAGGTAGGATTTTCTGGAATTGCCAACACTTGGTAAGCTTTTGGACTCTAAGGAGACATCCATTAGTTATCTCTTGCGAGCTTGTGAAGGGAAGTCCAAGGTTAAAGATCACCTTGAATGGTTAAAGCTTAGTGAGAGGCTTGAACCATTGCAAGTTGTATCGGTGAGAGAATTAAAGTTGAAATCTAATTAAAGGATGTATCCATACAACACCGGTTAGAGAATTGACTATATGTTGAATCTCTAACGCGAGGAAATGAACCATCTGACCGGAGCTATGTTTTTTGCATGAGGAACCACCCCAGTGAACCTGACTTTCCAAGGAATGTTTTTCTTCCTAAGTTATTCCCATTACGTGTTTTGTAGTTAGTTTAAATCTAAATCTTTACCAATTAAAGTTGGTGTTTTATTTCTTAAGCTAACCTTGAAATGAAACAAGACCAATTCACTTTGAATTGGTATCATTGATAATTTGCTAATCCTTCCCAGTGAACGATCCTAGAGCCGCTATACTATAGTAGCTTTTTCTTTGCTACCCTAGTATATGGTGTAATAGGTTATAAATTTTGTTGATTACTCCCTCATCCAAGGAGCACCAGCTGAACATGAATCAGCTGAGACACCAATTGGGCATGAATCAAATGGCGCCGCTGCCGGGGAAGGTGTCAAGTTTATAGTGATACCATTTTAGAGCACTTGTGATCTTCATCACAAGTTTGGTAACGTTTCTTTCACTTTACTAATTCTCATTCTTTCTTTATTTATTCATAATTCAAGTTTATCTTTTAAATTTAGCTTAATTTAATTTTGTTGTTGTAGCCCTGTTTTCTTTTGTTGTCCTTTATTTTCATTTAAGTTGCAGATAGATACTAGTTGTGTATGCCAAAGTGGATACGAGATAGTGGAGGAAGGCTTGTTAAGTGTGATACACCTCATAACAAAGAATTCGAATTGAGCTTGAATATCATGGAAGCTACACCTGAAGATCAGCATAGTCACCAAGGTCGTCAAGACAATCTCAATGAATTCAGATCAATGAGGGACCGCATGCATCCACCTCGTATGAGTGCACCATCATGTATAGTGCCCCTTATAGAGCAACTAGTGATCAGACCGTATCTTGTTCCACTTCTACCAACTTTCCATGGGATGGAAAGTGAGAATCCCTATGCACACATCAAGGAATTTGAAGATGTTTGTAATACATTCCAAGAGAGAGGAGCTTCAATTGATATGATGAGGCTTAAGTTATTTCCTTTTACTTTAAAGGATAAGGCCAAAATTTGGCTTAATTCTTTAAGGCCAAGGAGTATCCGTTCTTGTACTGACTTACAAGCTGAATTCCTCAAGAAAATTTTTCCCACTCATAGAACAAATGGCTTGAAAAGGCAAATTTCAAACTTCTCAGCTAAAGAGAATGAGAAATTCTATGAGTGTTGGGAAAGATATATGGAAGCTATAAATGCTTGTCCTCACCATGGCTTTGATACTTGGCTATTGGTGAGCTATTTTTATGATGGTATGTCCTCCTTAATGAAGCAACTCCTCGAGACAATGTGTGGAGGAGATTTCATGAGCAAAAATCCGGAGAAAGCCATGGATTTCTTGAGCTATGTAGCTGAAGTTTCAAGGGGATGGGATGAACAAACCAAAGGAGAAGTGGGTAAGATGAAGTCTCAACTGAGTGCTTTCAATGCAAAGGCTGGGATGTATACCTTGAAAGAAGATGATGATATGAAAGCAAAGTTGGCAGCTATGACTAGAAGATTGGAGGAGCTGGAGCTGAAAAGAATACATGAAGTACAAGTTGTTGCTGAAGCACCAGTGCAAGTGAAGCTGTGTCCCAATTGTAAATCATATGAACATTTGGTGGAGGAATGCCCTGCAATTTCAGCTGAAAGGGAGATGTTTAGAGATCAAGCAAATGTTGTTGGACAATTCAAGCCCAATAACAATGCACCTTATGGAAATACTTACAACTCAAGTTGGAGGAATCATCCAAATTTCTCATGGAAGGCTAGAGCAACTCAATACCAACAGCCGGATCCACCATCTCAACAATCTTCAAGTCTTGAACAAGCAATAGCGAATCTCAGCAAGGTAGTGGGAGATTTTGTTGGAAACCAAGAAGCCACCAATGCTCAAATCAATCAAAGAATTGACAGAGTGGAGAGTACTTTGAATAAAAAGATGGATGGAATGCAAAATGATATATCCCAAAAGTTTGATAATATCCAATATTTAATTTCAAGGCTCACAAATTTGAACACAGTGCAGGAAAAGGGAAGATTTCCTTCTCAACCCCACCAAAACCCCAAGGGTGTCCATGAAGTGGAAAGCCAAGAGGGAGAATCATCACAGATGAAAGATGTCAAAGCCTTGATCACTCTAAGGAGTGGTAAAAAAATTGAGAAGCCAACAACCAAGCCACATGTTCAGAAAGAAGAAGATATAAAGAAAGGGGATGAAATGGAAGATAAAGAGAGTGAGATCAGTGAAGAGAAGAAGGACTCTGATTCAACAATGAATGCAATTCCAGAGAAGGAACTTCTGAAGGAAGAAATGTTGAAGAAATCAACTTCTCCACCTTTTCCTCAAGCATTACATGGGAAAAAGGGGATTAGAAATGCAGCTGAAATCCTTGAAGTATTGAGACAAGTGAAAGTAAATATCCCATTGCTGGATATGATTAAACAAGTTCCAACGTATGCAAAATTTCTAAAGGACTTATGTACTATCAAAAGAGGGTTAACTGTAAACAAGAAAGCCTTCTTAACTGAGCAAGTAAGTGCAATCTTACAATGTAAGTCTCCATTGAAGCACAAAGATCCGGGAAGTCCTACCATTTTAGTCATGATTGGAGGAAAGGTAGTGGAGAAAGCTTTGTTAGACTTAGGGGCAAGTGTGAATTTGCTTCCATATTCTGTCTACAAGCAATTGAGACTTGGAGAATTGAAGCCAACAGCAATCACTCTATCTTTAGCAGATATATCAGTGAAAATTCCAAGGGGGGTAATTGAGGATGTCTTGGTTCAAGTGGATAATTTCTACTATCCAGTAGATTTTATTGTTCTTGATACAAATCCTATTGTAAAGGAAGCTAATTTAGTTCCTATCATCCTTGGAAGGCCATTTCTTGCTACCTCAAATGCAATCATCAATTGCAGGAATGGGCTGATGCAACTCACTTTTGGCAACATGACACTTGATCTCAATGTCTTTTATATGTCTAAAAAGCAAACCACTCCGGAAGAAGAAGAGGGTCCAGAAGAGCTGTGCATTATTGACACTTTAGTGGAGGAGCACTGTAATCAAAATATGCAAGACAAGTTGAATGAAAGTCTTGTGGATTTTGAGGAAGGTTTGTCTAAATCCCCTACTGTGCTTGCTACTCTACAAAGTTGGAGAAAGATAGTAGAGATTCTACCTTTGTTCAATAAAGAAGAAGAGGCAGCTGCTGAAAAAGAAATTCCAAAACTCAATCTGAAGCCTCTACCTGTGGAGCTGAAATATATATATCTTGAGAAGAATAATCAATGTCCTGTTGTAATATCTTCATCTCTGACCAGTCATCAAGAGAATTGTTTAATGGAAGTTCTCAAGAGGTGTAAGAAAGCAATAGGATGGCAAATATCTGACTTGAAAGGCATTAGTCCTTTAGTTTGCACGCATCATATATATATGGAGGAGGAAGCAAAGCCACTTCGTCAACTTCAAAGAAGATTGAATCCTCATTTACAAGAGGTGGTGCGAGCTGAGGTGCTGAAGCTACTTCAAGCAGACATTATTTACCCTATATCTGATAGCCCTTGGGTGAGTCCTACTCAAGTGGTACCAAAGAAGTCAAGGATTACAGTGGTTCAGAATGAAAAAGGAGAAGAAATTACTACACGCCTCACTTCAGGTTGGAGGGTGTGTATTGATTATAGAAAATTGAATGTTGTAACCAGGAAAGATCATTTTCCATTGCCATTTATTGACCAAGTGCTGGAGAGAGTCTCTGGACATCCGTTCTATTGCTTCTTGGACGGGTATTCAGGGTATTTTCAGATTGAAATTGATGTGGCAGATCAGGAAAAGACCACTTTTACATGTCCATTTGGAACATATGCTTACAGGAGAATGCCTTTTAGTTTATGCAATGCACCTGCTACATTTCAAAGATGCATGTTGAGTATTTTCAGTGATATGGTGGAGCGAATTATGGAGGTTTTCATGGATGACATCACCGTATATGGAGGTACATTTGAGGAATGCTTAATCAATTTGGAAGTGGTTCTTCACAGATGCATTGAAAAAGACCTGGTGCTTAACTGGGAGAAATGCCATTTTATGGTACGTCAAGGAATTGTCCTTGGCCATATCATCTCTGAAAAAGGCATTGAAGTTGATAAAGCAAAGGTGGAGCTTATTGTCAAATTACCATCCCCAACAACTGTAAAAGGAGTAAGACAGTTCCTTGGCCATGCAGGGTTCTATAGGAGGTTTATAAAAGGTTTTTCAAGTCTTTCAAAACCTCTTTGTGAGCTGTTAGCTAAGGATGCTAAGTTTATATGGGATGAAAGGTGTCAAAATAGCTTTGATCAACTGAAGAAATTTTTAACAACAACTCCAATAGTGAGGGCCCCTAACTGGCAACTACCTTTTGAACTGATGTGTGATGCCAGTGACTTTGCTATAGGAGCTGTGCTTGGCCAAAGAGAAGATGGGAAGCCTTATGTGATCTACTATGCAAGCAAAACACTGAATGAAGCTCAAAGGAACTACACAACTACAGAGAAAGAATTATTAGCTATGGTATTTGCTTTGGACAAATTTCGTGCTTATTTAGTGGGGTCTTTCATCATTGTCTTCACTGACCATTCAGCCTTGAAGTATTTATTGACAAAGCAAGATGCAAAAGCAAGGTTGATTAGATGGATTCTTTTGTTACAAGAATTCGATCTCCAAATCAAAGATAAGAAAGGAGTGGAGAATGTGGTAGCTGACCACCTTTCAAGGTTAGTTATAGCACATAATTCCCATCCCTTGCCTATTAATGATGATTTTCCTGAAGAATCACTCATGTTCCTAGTAAAAACTCCTTGGTATGCTCATATTGCTAATTATCTAGTAACTGGTGAAATTCCAAGTGAGTGGAATGCATAGGACAGGAAACATTTCTTTTCAAAAGTTCATGCTTATTATTGGGAAGAGCCCTTTCTTTTTAAGTATTGTGCAGATCAGATCATAAGGAAGTGTGTCCCTGAAGATGAGCAGCAAGGAATTCTAAACCATTGTCATGAGAATGCATGTGGAGGCCACTTTGCCTCTCAGAAAACAGCCATGAAGGTGTTGCAATCAGGGTTTACTTGGCCATCTCTTTTCAAAGATGCCCACATCATGTGTAGGAGTTGTGATAGATGCCAAAGGCTTGGAAAGCTAACAAAAAGAAATCAAATGCCTATGAACCCCATTCTAATAGTTGAGCTATTTGATGTATGGGGCATTGATTTCATGGGGCCTTTCCCAATGTCTTTTGGTAATTCTTACATCTTGGTGGGGGTGGATTATGTATCTAAATGGGTTGAGGCAATCCCCTGTAAACAAAATGATCACAGGGTGGTTCTCAAGTTTCTTAAAGAGAACATTTTCTCAAGATTTGGGGTGCCCAAAGCCATAGTCAGTGATGAAGGTGCTCATTTTTGCAACAAACCTTTTGAAGCTCTATTATCCAAGTATGGAGTGAAGCATAAGGTAGCTACACCTTATCATCCTCATACTTCCGGGCAAGTTGAGCTAGCTAATAGGGAAATAAAGAACATATTGATGAAAGTGGTGAATTCAAGTAGAAAAGATTGGTCTATTAGGCTTCATGATTCATTGTGGGCATATAGAATAGCTTATAAGACTATTCTTGGCATGTCTCCCTATCGTCTTGTCTATGGCAAAGCATGCCATCTCCCTGTGGAGGTTGAATACAAAGCTTGGTGGGCAATTAAGAAGCTGAACATGGACTTGATCAGAGCCGAAGAAAAGAGATATCTAGACCTTAATGAGATGGAGGAATTAAGAAATGATGCTTATATCAATTCCAAAGTTGCAAAACAGAGGATGAAGAAGTGGCATGATCAACTAATCTCCAACAAGGAATTTCAGAAAGGGCAAAGAGTTTTACTGTATGACACAAGACTCCATATCTTTCCTGGAAAGCTCAAGTCAAGATGGATAGGCCCGTTCATTATTCACCAAGTATATGCCAATGGAGTGATGGAATTATTGAATTCCAATGGCAAAGACACCTTTAGAGTCAATGGATATCGTCTCAAGCCATTCATGGAGCCATTCAAACCAGAAAAGGAGGAAATCAACCTCCTTGAGCCACAAAAAGCCTAAGCAAATAAGGGTTTGGTGGACGTGGTTTTACCACATTCCAAAATTTTTGTAAATTTTGTAAATTTCAAAGTTTTTTCCATACTTTTGATCTTAGTTTTTGATCTTAAATCATGTTTTTATATATGTTTTAATCTTTTTGAATGATCTCAGGTGGAAGAAAATGCAAAGAAATTGAAATGAAGAAATCGGAGAGAAATCGGAGTGAAAACAGAGCAAAAACAGAGTGTAAACAGAGCAAAAACAGGGCTCTACGAGATTCCGCAGCTGTAGACCCTCAATTTTGTTCCTTTAGCACATGTCTTTAAATTCATTTTCAGTGCTCCACAGTAGTTCCTTGGTGGCCCAGTACTACTCACCACTTACCTTTTTCTGAGTCACCTTGGAGACTTTGGTTGAGGGATTATTTGATCCCTTATTATGACCCTTGGCAGCCCTAATTTAGACTTAGGCTTTTCTTGTTTTTTTAGGATAGCCTTTAGATACACTTGGCCCATTAGACACCACCCTAGGCCTGCTTAGTCTCATCATAAGCCCGTTTAGGCACACTTGGCCCATTTGGACATTTTTAGCGTGACTTGTATGACTTGCATGGCTACATGGCTTTTGGGCTCGGCTTTTGTTTATTGGTTTATTTTTATTTTATTTTATTTTATTTTATTTTAGTTTTAGTTTTATGATTATCATTCACTTTTTATTAGTTATTCTCCTCTTTATATTATTTTCCTTAACTTATTTATTATTTATTTATTTATTTATTTTTACCGTTTCCTAATTTATTTACTTGCTTATTTATTCATTCAATGATTTAACTTTAAAATTTTCATGTTTTTGCAAGGAAACTTACCATTGGAGTTTAAGGAAGGTGGGACTCTCTTTGGAAGGTTTTGGAGGGGAATTTGAAATTGGGAAGATTGCTTTTGATTGGAAGATTTAAAAAAAAGAAGAGAAAAAGAATGAAAAGAGGAGAATTTTCCTTTTTGGAAACAAATTTAGGTCTTGAAGGGTGATATATATAGGAGAAAAGGAAGAAAGGAGGCGAGAGGTATTAGGGGATTCTTTGGATTGTTTTGGGTGAGAAGAACAGGGACTGATGTACACGAGTTTCTAAAGGATTTGGGAGAAGAATCATATCTAGAAGAAAGGAATTGAGTCAAAGCTGCCGGGTATGCTTCTTGCTACTTTTTTTTATTCCCGTTTACATTCAATACTCCATGATCCTCTGACCATTTTGAATATTCAATCTTTGCTGATTGGTGTGGACGTTAAGGGCCACAAATTGCTCTATTGAGATTGGTAGATCTTTTGTTTGTCCTATTTTGGTTCTGATTATGTTTCTTTTACATGTCGTTGATGTCTTCTAGAATTCATGAATTTGAGCATGCTCTGTTTTCTTTCAAATCCCATTCTGCATCGTCCCTCCAGTTTTTAGCCCACGGTTTAATGTTTGAAGTGGGGCTATTTATGTTTACTGATCAACATCTTCCGCTATTTCCTTATCCGAGTTTTGCTTCGCTTTTATTTTATTTTATTTCCTTTCTGTCCCTTTCCGGAATGCTTTCCGAACCCTTGTCATTGCGTTTGGGTATACACTGAGGAATAATGGAAGTGTCAATGTGAGAGATGAAGTACGCAGCAACCTCACTCAAATATTGGATAGTTGATTCCAAGGCATGGTAGTGAACTGCAGAGATCTAGAACACGGATCATTAAAATTCGGACCTATCACACGTCACCGATCTTGGAAAAATGGGAGAAATTCTGGAAGTTTGATTTTCGTTTCTGATTAGAAAAGGGAAGTTCATGATACGACTGGTGATTTTCATGGAAGCAACCTTGTTGCCACTCTCTCTGATCTTATCATCATATGGAGAAGGATCACCGACCTCGAGGAGAAATTTTGGTTTCTCTGCAATGGAAAAATAAAAATTCTGGTTTCATCTTATTAGAAGATTTAGTACCACGCATGGTTCCTGTGGTCATTTATGAGATTCAATATGTTCAATATTTGGCAAGCAAGATTCTCGCGGGACATGAAGATCAACTTGGGAAAATATGTTTGGATTCTATCAGTTTTTGCTTGTCGAATGTGCCTGGGATTCATTGAATGACGTTTGTGCTAGTCAGAATGGTGACACTTAGAGATGCTCAGACGCTTTTAGTCTAAAGAATGTTCAGTTGCTATAAGCAAAAGTTGTATTTTTGAGAAATCTGGTTCAGTTCTTCTGTTCATTGGTGGAATAAAGTGGTCCTCTGAGAGTCCCAATCTGAGAGAAGAAATCAGAGAACAATGTGCACATGCAACTACAAATTCATGCGTGATAGTTGACCTGAATTCAAATTTGGAATGACGCGGTCAAAAGAAAGGTCTATCAGAGCTTTATGAGTGGCTTCAAAGACATATTCTTAAGTGTTTGGTTGTGGACCATGAAACGTATTGGGAAAAATGCATAGACCTTGCCTTGTCATTCCTCCAACTATTTATGTATGAAGATGACACTTCGTTTGAGCAGCTGTTAAATGTTCCAGAAATTTGCTTCGAGAAGAGGTTACTGATCAGTCTGAAACAAGAGGCATCTAGCATGATTCAACAATATAGATCGATGTATTTACGTACTGGTGATCTTTCAACAGTATTGAAATATTATGCATGAGCTGCTGCTACAGGGGGAGATGGACAGTTGTCATGAACTGGAAGAGGTAATAAAAGTCAGCAATGGCAGAAAAATCTGACGCTGGAGCAACTCCTCACGGAATTGTTATTAAGGAATGGTGGATTTATCTTTTACTTGGTCTGAGAGGTGCTGGAGAAGAAGGTAAACTGGCTCGTTTTCTGACTGATGTAAAAGCAAGATAGCAATTTCTGCTTGAAGCTCCTCACCAGTGTCAGGACGCTGGGCTGTATGACTGGTCTATAGAAATTCAGAAGAGAATTGGGACATCTTCAATAGCATTGGATACGATTAAAAAATGCCTCTTTGAAGTAGTTTAAACACAGTGGGGCAACTGTGCAGGATGTTGAAGCAGTCCAATAAGTGAACTCCTCTTTACCTTATGCTCTACCATAGAGAACCTAACACTTGAGTCAAAACAGTTAGAAAACAGACTTACACATGTTAATGCATAGGGCGCTGAACTGGAAAATGCGGTCTCTGGCAAATCAGAGTCACTTGAATCTGCGGATCTCAGTCCAGTTTTTAACATAACAATAAAACTAGACGAAACCGATCATTACTCAAATGAAGATGATAAAGAAAGTGGGATTGAAGGCTCAGTTACAGATGAAGAGTTTAAAGGTATGGTTCTTGAAGGTTCTGAAGCTGCCAAACACTTCTTGAAGGAATTGGAGCAAGTATTAAGTGGAGGTTCTCACTCTAGTGCAGAGAGTTCTCGTGACCATTCACAAAGAATTGGTGGTCAAATTATAAGTGATTCAGATGAAGAAGTGGACACTGATGAAGAAGGAGATAGAAAGGAATTATTTAATTCTGTTGCATTGGCTGCCATTTTGAAAGCAGTAACAAATACAAGTTCTGATAGTGGCAGTATCACAATAACCTCTCCAGGCGGATCCAAGATTTTTTTTCTGTTGACTGTCTTGCTAGATTGGAATCTGCGAACTGGTCTCAGAAACCTGCTCCCCTCCCTGACCAAACCAGTCCGATCTTTTTACCCCTTCTAATCTTGCAATCGGAGGCGACTCAGAGAACTCCTTGAGTGAAGAAGATAAAAACATTAAAAATGAAGTAGAATTTCAGATTGCGGAATGATTTTCAAACTCTGGGGATCCACAAAAGCAGAAGAACCATCAAGCATTCACTTGACAAGCAAGGAAAGCATACATGCAGGGAATTGATAAGTAAGCCACTGATAGCAGAATATTGGGACCTCTAGAGTCGGCAGAAGTTGACTGAAGCGATGAAAATAAACTAGGATCTGACGAATCAGCTGATTGAATCAGAGAAGGCCGTGGATGCATTTGACATATTTTCTGAGAATTTGAGCCATCCAGATCGCGAAGGTCCAGAATTCCAACTCCTCTGGCTGAAGCTAAGAAACAGTTCTGTTTGCGTAACGGCAAAGGCATAGAAGCTGAAGTTGGAAGGATATATGTTTTGCATGGGAAGACTCGTCTAGGAATACTGATATTTCTGTAGTTTCCAGTGGCCATTAGATGTGAATTGATGTATTTGGGTGACGAGAATCCAACAGTTAATGGGCATGTCAATTCCTTTCAAATTAAAGCCTCTTTCTGGGTGTCGTATGTATGTGGTCCAGTTCTATCCATTTTGGATGTTGCTCCACTTAGTTTAGTTAGAGGATACATGGATGATATTTCTACAGCTGTGCGAGAGTATCAGCGCCAACATGTGCAAGGTACTTGTGATTCCCGATTTGATAGGGAACCTTTGTTCCCCTTTCCTAGTTTCCAGTCACTTGCTGAAGAGTGGCGAAGTTTCGAGAGGAACCATGCCTCCTGCTACCAACATGGAGCTAGTTTCTTCATCTAGTCACCAACCACCTAAAAAGACATTGGCTGCTGCACTTGTGGAGAGTACCAAGAAGCAGTCAGTTGCTCTGGTCCATAAGGAAATTGTCAAGTTAGCCCAGAAATTTTTTCCATTGTTCAATTCAGCACTGTTTCCACATAAGCCACCTCCCACACCTGTTGCAAATCGAGTGCTTTTCACCGATTCAGATGACGAATTACTAGCAATGGGGTTGATGGAATATAATTCAGACTGGAAGGCATGATTTTGATGATCGGTATCAAGCAACTGGTATAGTGATTAAAGGAGTTGAAAGAAGCATTCCAAGCCTTCGACGAAGATCAGAATGAATTTATCCCTGCCGCGACACTACATAATGTAAAGTCAAACCTGAACAGAGAGCAGAAAAGTTGAAGGATGTGCTAAGCTTTCTAGATTGATGCATAAGTATGGACGGAACCTGATGTGATTACTTGCAACACTGTACTTTCTGGACATGCATAAAAATGGGTATGGGTCATCATTTCGACAACATTATCTGCAAATGGGAAATCGACGAAAGCCAAACTATTTGCCTATGGAGGTTTATAAGATTATTGAAGGTCAGATATTCGAGGTCGGATGAGAGGTAGATTATTGCTTTACCGAAAGGTGACTTATTAAGGTCTTCATGTAAGGTGCCTTGAGCTTGGAAACAAGAGGAGCTTTGTTCAGTTTTGGCGAGACTATAACCGTGCACATGCTGTAAAAAACTCTACTCAGACACCGTGGAAATACACAGCAAAGTGATACAATGGTGATCCGTGACAGGACAAGAATCTTTTCTTACGACATGAAGACCAGAGGAATTTCGGTCTTGAGCAGCTTGTGGACCGCAATCCTATTTCCTTCTATGAGGGGTAAAAGATTCTAGGTGGCACACATGGCTACCCTAGTATGAACGACCAACTCCTTTCCAACCCTCCAAGGTGCACTGTTCTCTACCTATCCACCCCCTTCCCACGTGACTTTCTTCACGTGCTATGCATGGCCACCTTGCCACACATTGTACCCCTCCTAGTGTTTCTTCTTCTTCTCTTTGTGATCTTATACATCTTAAATCTGGATTTCAAAACCTTTTTCTGGCAAAAAAATAATTATAGTTTTCTTTAAAATTCCTTAAGAGTTTCTAGGCATTAAAATCCAAATTTCAACACCATTTTGCTGCCATTTTCCTCCAGGCATGCACTTTCACTATTTTCTTTTATTTTCAACTATTTTCATGATTTTCTCGATTTTATTAAGCATGAATAAATTTTATGATTCCAAGCAATGGAATTCATGGAACAAACTCATGCGAAATTAATTAGGGCTTTGGTGGGGGCCCGATATTCATGATATTCTCTTCGATAGTGTTTGTTTGATAATTGATTGATTGTGCTTCCTCTTTGTGTTATATATGAGATTATTTTGAATTGGTTATTGATCTAACTTTGTTTCCCATAGAGGAGTATTAGCTTGCTATCCAGGTACACTCTCCATCTCCCCACTTTCGAAATTCCATGAATATCCATATCTTTGTGTACCATGCCCTTGTTTGATGACATGCATTGATTGCCTTGATGCTTGTTTGATCGTCTTTGATGAAAATACATACTATGTGTCATATTTCCAAACTAACCTTTAATGTCTTGTGTTAGCGCTCGAGAAGTGATCCGGGTACGCATCTTAACCCTCTCTTATTGTGATTAAATCTTGTTTGGCATGCTATATATTTGAAATCACCTAGCCTATTTAGATACCTATAACGTACCGATTAATTGCCGCACTTCCCTTAACTTAGTCAGTAGAGACCTTTATAGGGCTTAGAAGGGTGCTATCTCCTAGAGGTACCTTCCTAATAAGTAACCTAATCCCCGGACCTAGACTCGGGTTTTTCAAAGACATGCTTTTCCAAAAATTATGGAGTCACATTTTAGGGTTTTTCTTTCTTGTTTTATTTTCCCTTTAAAATAAAAATAAAATAAGTGGCGACTCCAACTTTTCTAAAAATTAATTTTTCACAAATAAAAAGCGAGTCTCGCCGATCGAGTGGGGACGCACGTGAAAAATGTGGGTCCACAGCAGCATAAGGAAATTCTTTGCGAAATTAGAACTTTGCTGCCAAACCATTCCGCAACTCATTGGAATTCTCTGCGAGAATTTTCGCAGCTGCGAAGTCAATTTTGGCACACGAGTGCCACTTCACAGCACAGGAGCCCCCATTTCGCAGCTGCGAAACGGCTGCGAAGCGATAAAGCGTGAAAATCTCTAATTTCGCAACCAAAGTTCCATTCTGCAGGGTATTTCGCAATTGCGAAAGCGATTTTGGCACACGTGTGCCACTTCGTAACACAGTGACACTCAATTCGCAGCTGCGAAACGGATTGCGAAGTGGCTGCGAAAATGACTTTTTGCTGCGAAATTGGCCTTTTTCTACGAAGCTCAAAATGACCATTAATCTTCCGTTATTTTTATATATACCGGTCATTTGAGCTGCGAAAGGGTTTCAAAAATAGAGCGCGCCATTCTTGCAGACTATTCATCTCCTTGCTCAAGCCCGACACCACACAAACCTCCGTTCATCTTCTCCGGTCATCAATTCCAGCCAAATTTCGGCAACCCGGAATGGCGCGAACCAGAGGGGCCAAGTCGTCCTCTCCTTCAAGCCGCAAGAAAGTCCCGTGAGAGGAGCCCGTTCCAGAACCCATCTCTAAGCCTCTACGGCCGAAAGCAGTTTCTCCTCCGGCGAAGCCCGCGCCGCAGAAGCCTCCGGCGAGGCGTTATCTTACCAGGTCAGGGGGTCGACTACTACAAAAGAGAGCCAGGGTTGAAAGCTCAGAGCCCATTGATTTAACGGAGCAGTCCCCAGAACCCTCACCAGTTCTATCTGCAATTCCATCTCCGGCGCCGCCAGCAAAGCCTAAAGAGCCTCAGCCGCCACTTCCCGAGCCCCAAATTCCATCTGAAATAGCTCCGGAAGAAATAATCAGGCGGCCGATGCTGACTCAGCCCCCAATTGAGGGGAATTTGGACTGTAAAGCTCGGCCATTCCACTCCGAGCTGTGCTTTGACACAACCACATTCCAATTGCGGCCGAAGCTTGCACAGTCATTCCACCTGCTGCGAAGATACCATATGGAGCACCTGCTGACTCCAAGGGACTTCTTCTACCCAAGAGTAGCCATGGATTTTTATCAGTCCATGACCACTAAACAGGTAAGGGATCCAACTCTAATTCATTTTACCATTGATGGGAGGCATGGCATATTGGGAGCTCGCCATATAGCTGAGGCCTTGCAAATACCCTATGAGCCGAGCCATTTTGATGATTTTAGAGTGTGGACCAGTCCTACTGAGCTGGAAATGGTGCATATCCTATCTAGAGGAGATTCCACACGATCACATCTGTTGAGGGGGGAGCTTCCTCCAATCATGTTTCTTATTGATGCATTTTTGCGTCATAACCTCTACCCACTGCAGCATTGGACTCAAAGGAGAGGAGTCCTGTTAGAAGCCCTGTTCAGGATGTCTGAGGGATATTTCTTCAGCCCTCACCATCTAATTATGGCAGTCCTTCTCTATTTTGAAGAGAAGGTGCATAAAAAGAAGCTGCAGAGAGCTGATACCATTCCTCTTCTCTTTCCAAGGCTACTGTGCCAAATTCTGGAGCACCTGGGGTATCCTTCTGATCCTCAGTTGGAGCGCAAGCGCATTTGCCGAGAGGTATTTACTCTTGACAAATGGAACAACATGACAGCCTATAGAGTTGACCAGCCAGAGCGCCCACAGCCAGCTGCTAGGAGAGCATTCCCATGACACATACCTGAAGGTATACCTATTGCTGCTCCTGCCATTCCCAAAGCTCCACCAGTTACTCCAGCTTTATCTCAACCATCCACTTCAGCTGAACCAAGGATGGCCATTCCCATTTCTGAATACAGAGAGTTATGCCGTTCATTGGATACCCTCACAGCATCTCAGAGCAGCCTTGCTCATGAGATGGCAGCCATTCGAGCATGCCAAGAGCAGATGTTGGCCATCCAGGCTCAGCACACTGCCATCTTAAGGCAGCTCCAGCATCATTTCGATCTGCCACCAGCTGCTGAGCTCTCCACCTCCACTACTGCAGTGCCACACTCTCATCCCACAGAGCCTCAGGCCCCATCTGGAGCACCAACTGAAGAGGCAGACCCGTCTGCCTAGTCCCAACACCACCCACTCATCAGATCATTATATATATCTACTGCCTATGTTTTTTATGTTTTTCGTTTTTTTTTAGTTTGTAAGAAATCCCATTATTTTGGTACCATATATGGGATTGCTTGTATTGCCTTCTTTTTCATTGTACTCAAATGGATTCAAAGTAGTACAAGTCTAAAATTTTTTGTTAACATTTAGCATTAATTTATCCTTATTTCCTTTTCTCACATCTTTTATTCTTTTTGAAACATGTGGTTTCTCCAATCAGTATTCGAAATTGATATCACTCAGGAGGTACCACTTCCTCCCTTTAATTGCAATCACCCATGTCACATTGAGGACAATGCTCAGTTCGGTTGGGGGGGGGGGGGAGAGAGAGAGAGAGAGAAATGAGGAAGGAAGTATGCTAAGTTAAAGGAAGTATGCTAAATCTTTTTGATAATGCAATTATGTTGGTAAAACAGTTGTAGTTTTTGCTTTTTACTCTTTTTACTCTAATCTCCATGGATTTTGAGGAAAAATTTTCAAATTAAAACAGGAGAAATTGAACTGTTGCTTTTCACTTGACTTAGAGTATGGATTATGCTCACTAAAGTGGTTCAATTGTTGAAGCTTCTATTGTAATTGAATTTAGTTCTTCTACTTTAAGCTATCCACACACTGTGCACAATAGATTCCGACTATAAGATGAAAAGCTATTTCCCTCTTGACTGAGGATAATTTTGGGACTTGGTACATTTGACCTCATTTAATAAAGTTGAGACACCTTATGAAAGGCCAATGAGCCTTTGAAATAAAGAAAGAAAGTGTTTGCTTGCCTTGAAACCCGAGCAAGGTCTGAGGGGTATATGGTGAAAATCTTTAAAACCTGGTGCCCTAAGCCTTAATTGGTTGGGAGTCACCGACCTCAATGCTCATTACAAGGGTAGATAGGTGGAGTTAGCATATGGTAGGTGCTTGGGTATTAGAAATTCATTCTCAAAAGTCCGGGGAAAAATCCGAGGAGTTAGTGGTTGAAAGATCCTTAAAGCTTGATGCCCTAAACCTTAATTGGTTGGGAGTCATCGATGGACCCCCATTACATGGACTATTCAAAAAGAATACCCCATTAAGCCTCCTTAAAAAAAAAAAAGTGTGTTCTTTTCTTATTGATTTTGGTCAGTTTGCTAAGTGTTGAAAAGAGATAGGTTGGGGGGAGAGATTAGTTCAGCATATTATTTTCGGAAGCTAAGGAACCAATACACATAGATTTTTGAGGAAGAATAAAGTTTGGTTCTTTGAAAGTGGAAATGATTTTAAAACTTCAGTTTGCATAATGCATTCCCTTGATTGACAATGTTTAGCATAGTTTGTGATAACTCTTGTTGAAAGTTGGGTTTGTATTTCTTTAAGGTCTCATGTGAGAGTTAGATCATCATGCACTTGAAAATTGTTTTTTTTAGCATGATGTTGTAAATTATAGTTTAGTTTGCTTTTATATTTTTCTCTCTCCATTTTTTGCTAAGGGACTAGCAATATGTCGGTTGGGGGGAGTGATTACTACTCAAAAAGTGCTCTTTGGTAGCTTGTATTAAACCCTTTTAAACACTTTTGAGTAGTAATTTTGGCCTTTTAACTCAATTGGCATGTTAAGGACCCTTGCAATCAATTCTAATCACTTTGTGTAAGTTTTGGTGTTTTTGTTAGTAATTTGATCACCAAAGCAATCCAAGATTGAGGAGAGTTCTTTGGAATCTTGGGCAAAGCAATTGGAAGCTCAGAAAGATGAAGAACTAAAGCTTTGAAGCCCTTTTCCAAGAGTAAATCCGGAATGCAAGGAGAAGAAGTAAAGAGAATCTGCCATAAAGCATATTCTTGATGACAGTCGTGACAGCCACTTTTGGAGCACTTCCTGAAGTCCAATTGATGCATGCTATATACCATTTCAAAGCTCAGGAAGTCAACAATCCAATGCTTCAAACGGTGCACAATTCGGAGTTGAAACGAAGAAGTTACAGCCACTGCAAGTCAATCACTCTAAGCTGAAGGAAGCATTTTGCAAAAGTGTTGCGAAATCACCCTTTTGTTGCGAAGTGATTTTGCAGCCTTTTTGTACAGTGTGGTGGTTTTCCTCCTGAAGTTGCCCGATATATGCGACAAGTTGGAAGCTGAGAACCTCAAGATGGAAGCCAACTTCGCAGCCCTGCGAGAATAGCCTTTTGTTGCGAAGTGATTTCGCAACCCTTTTTGTATCTCTGCGAAATCTCGCAGACATCATTTTCTCTTGCGAAATGGTCCCTAGTGCGTCCCGATATTTGCTACCAACATTGGGAGATATTTTCCATCAGATTTTTGTTGTCTAAATCCCAAAATACTCCTTGTAAGCCACCAATTACAAGATTCCTTAGCTTTTAAGTTAGTAAAAAGAGTAAATATCCATGTAATAATTAGTTTTGTATGATGTTCATATATATACCTCTCGAGAGCCTGTTCTCAAGGAGGAGACCCTTTGTAAAGTTTTGGGAAAGCAAGTAAAGTTCAGGTCCTTTGTTTTGCCTTACCTTCTCACTTTGTATTTTTTATTTTCTTATTAAGTTATGAACTCTCTGAGGAATTTTCCCTAGAGAATGAGTAACTAAATCTCTAGTTCCTTGGAGCTAAGGTTGCCGGGGAAGGTTCCAAGTGCATGGATGCAAAGCTTTGTGTTTTCAGCCATCAATGAAGAGGAAGTGAAATCCTTTAGTGATTTCTATGTTTTTAGTTAACTTAAAACACCTTGAGTCACCTAGGCCAACACTTGGTAAGGCAAGTGATCTCCAACCAAGGAGATGCACTAGTTTACCCCTTGCGAGCCTCTGGGAGGTGACTTTAAGGTAGGATTTTCTGGAATTGTCAACACTTGGTAAGCTTTTGGACTCCAAGGAGACATCCATTAGTTATCTCTTGCGATAGTGGTAGTGGCAACGACACCATTTGATTCGGGGTTCGATCCCCGGCAACGGCGCCATTTGATTCGTCCCTAGCAGTGGCAGTGGCAATGGCACTATTTGATTCGAGGTTCGATCCCCGGCAACGGCGCCATTTGATTCGTCCCTAGCAGCGGAAGTGGCAATGGCACCATCTGATTCGGGGTTCGATCCCCGGCAGCGGCGCCATTTGATTCGTGCCCAATTGGTGTCTCAGCTGATTCGTGTCCAGCTGGTGCTCCTTGATTGAGGGAGTAATCAACAAAATTTATAACCTATTACACCATATACTAGGGTAGCAAAGACAAAGCTACTATAGCATAGTGGCTCTAGGATCGTTCACTGGGATGGGTTTTCACTTCACAAATGATGTTAATTCAAAGTTGAATTGGTGCCTTTTCATTTCAAGGTTAGCTTTAAAAGAAAACATAAAGATGTTTGAATGAAAAAGGATTGGTTTTAAGCTAACCAAAAATAGTAACTGATTTTACTTACAAAGAAAAATGTTTCTTGGAGTTTAGATCACTAGGCTCAGGTTCCTCATACAAAAAGGGAGTTCCGGTCACTTGTTTCTTTTCCTCGCATTAGAGAATTAACATATAGTTCCTTCTCCAACCGGTGTTGTACAGATGCTTCCCATTAATGGGTTCAAACACTAAATCTCTCTCACTGATGCAACTTACAATGGTTCATGCCTCTCACGAGCACTTACCATTCAAGATGATCTTTAACCTTGGACTTCCCTTCAAAAGCTCGCAAGAGATAACTAATGGATGTCTCCTTGGAGTCCAAAATCTTACCAAGTGTTGGCTATTCTAGAAAATCCTACCTTCAAGTCACCTCCCAAAGGCTCGCAAGGGGTAAACTAGTGCATCTCCATGGACGGAGATCACTTGCCTTACCAAGTGTTGGCCCAGGTGATTTAAAGGCGTTTTAAGTTAACTACAAAGATAAAAACCATTAACGGGTCACACTTTCTCTTCATTAAAAACTAAAACAACAAAACTTCCAATTTATGCATGTGGAAACTTACCTGGATTTCCTTACTCCAAGATACAAAAAGCTTAGCCTCTCATCCTCTGTGGAAAAATCCTCAGAGTTTGGTTGGCTAGAAAATGAAAATGAAGGAGAAGACAAGAATATATATGAAAAACAGAGCAAGTGCTCTGTTCGTTGATTCTATATATGGGATTACATGATATCCGAGCGTCTCTTGAGAGTGTTTACAAGAGAGTTTATATAGGAAGGTAATTTACCCTTCCTTGGATACTTCCTAGCTAAGGAATTACATGAGTGGTTGAATACAAGGAGAAAATGGAAATTTAGACACAAAAATCTGAAGAAAAATATCTAAAAGAGTCGGTGCAAAAATATCGGGAATCTCCAGGAACATTTCGCAGGTGAAAAATGGTGTCTGCGAGATTTCGCAGACACTCAAGAGGGCTGCGAAATATTTTCGCATCAACAAGTTAAACTCGCAGGGATGCTAAGTTGGCTTCCACCTTGTGGTGTTTGGCTTCCATCGTGGCGTGAAACTTCAGGAGGAAATCCACAACACTGTACAAAAAGGCTGCGAAATTCTCGCAACAAAAGGCTGATTTCGCAACACTTTAGAGTGATTGACTTGCAGTGGCTGTAACTTCTTCGTTTCAACTCCGAATTGCGCACCGTTTAAAGAATTGGATTCTTGACTTCCTGAGCTTTGAAATGGTATATAGAATGTAGAAAATGAACTTCGGGAAGTGCTCCAAAAGTGCAAAAGAAGATTGCAGCTAGCTTTCCTCTGTTTTCTTCACTCTGTTTTTCCTCTCTCCTTGCTTTTCTCCTTGCATACTTTGAACGACTTTGGCAAAGGGCTATGGAGCTCCAAAGCTTGGTTCTTCATGAATTTGAGCTCTTCATTGCTTTGCCATGGATTCCAAATAACTCTCCTCAATCTTGTATTGTTTTGGTGATCAAATTACTAACAAAAACACCAAAACTTACACAATTTGATTAGAAATGATTGCAAGGGTCCTTAACATGTTAATTGAGTTAAAAGGCAATAACTACTACTCAAAAGTGTTTAAAAGGATTAATTACAAGCTACAAAATAGCACTTTTTGAGTAGTAATCACTCCCCCCAACCGACATATTGCTAGTCCCTTAGCAATAAAGGAGAGAAAAATAAAAATAAACAATACTATAATTTACAACATCATGCTGATCAAAAAACAATTTTCAAGTGGCATGATGATCTAACTCTCACATGGAACATTAAAGAAATAAAACTCAAACTTCAACAAGAGTTATCAAATAACTTGTCTAATCACAATTCTTAAAGAGAAGGCATTATGCAAATTTAAGCTTTAAAATCATTTCCACTTCTAAAGGATCAAACCTTACTCTTCCACAAAAATCTAAGTGTTATTTATTAGCTTCCGAATATAGTATGTTGAACTAATCTCTCCCCCCAACCTAGTTCTTTTTCAAAGCTTAGCAAACTAATCAACCTCCAATAGGCTAAGAACGCACCTCTTTTTTCACAATTTTTTTCATTGTAGGAGTACAAGGCTTAAAGGTATTCTTTTCTAAATTGTCCATGTAACGGGGGTCCATCGATGACTCCCAACCAATTAAGGTTTAGGGCATCAAGCTTTAAGGATCTTTCAACCACTAACTCCTCGGATTTTACCCCGGACTTTTGAGAATGAATTTTAATACCCAAGCACCTATAGTATGTTAAACTCCACCTATTCACCCTTGTAACGAGCATTGAGGTCGGTGACTCCCAACCAATGAAGGCTTAGGGCACCAGGTTTTAAAGATTTTCACCATATACTCCTCAGACCTTGCTCGGGTTTCAAGGCAAGCAAACATTTTTTCTTTCTTTCTTTTTTTCTCTTCAAAGACTCATTGGCCTTTTACAAGGTGTCCCAACACTATTAAATAAGGTCAAAGGTACCAAGTCTAAAATTTTCCTAAGTCAAGAGGGAAATAGTTTTTCATCTTATACTTGGAACCTATTGTGCACAGTGTGTGGATAGCTTAAAGTGGAAGAACTAAGGTTGACTTCAATAGAAGTTTCAATAGTTCATCAACTTTAGTAAGCATAATACAAAATCTAAGTCAAGTAAAAAGACAAAAATTCAATTTCTCCCATTTCATTTAGAAAATTTTTCCTTAATAACCATGGAGAGTAGAATAAAAACTTTAAGAAAATTTTAAATTAAGCAAAAAACAACTAAATTACCAAAATAACTTAGCATTATTAACAATACTTACTTCCTCAACTCTCCCCCCAACCAAGCTGAACATTGTCCTCAATGTGACAAAAGCGATTGAAAAATAGGGAGGAAGTGGTACCTCTTGAGTGACATGGAGTTTGAGTCGTATAGGAGAAACCACATGTTTCAAAGAAAACATAAGAGTTAGTGAGTAGAGGAAATAGAAAAATGCCAAGTTTAAACAAAAATGATGTCTATGTATGATGTATCACCAGTAATACATCCAATCCCAGAATGTAAGACATCAAAACATGGAATTATCTACACTAATATAATATGTAAAGACAAAAAGTAAAGAGATGATCAAGTAATGGTAAGGTCCTGTGGAACTGATGCGTCTGTGGTGGCCTCTTGAATGGGTTGGATCAGGACTTTGGCCTCTGTTTTGGTAGTCTCCTTAGATGGCATAGTCTCCTCAACTGAAGCTCTCAGTTGGTAACTATGGGATTTGATGGTTTAAGGAGGTCAAAAATGGAGTGAGAGGCTTAGTGTGTGTGATCCCAGGGTGTGCAGGGCTCTCCTCTTCAGATGCATGGTTGCAGGGCTCTGATGGCATTTTAACAAATTCCCTTGGCTTTGCAAGGTGTTTTTGCAAACCTTCCTCCGTTTCGCAAGTCAATTTCGCAATTTGAAGGCCATTTCTAAGCTTGGAGGTGATTTCGTAGCCATTTCAAAGCTTGGAGATCATTTTGCAAGCAATGGGCAATTTCGCAGCAGGGGGTGGATTTCGTAGAAGAGGGGAATTCTCACAGCCCATTTCGCAGCTTAAAAGTGATTTCGCAGCTCAAAGGTGATTTCGCAGCCGTTTCAAAGCTCAAAAGTGATTTCGCAGCCCAAAGGTGATTTCGCAGCCGTATCGCAGCTTCAAAATGAGGGGAACTATGCTGCAAAATGGCACTCGTGTGCCAAAAGTGGTTTCGCAGCTGCGAAACACCCTTGCAAATGGTGTCTCGGTTGCGAAATTCTCGCTCAGCTTTGTGCACTTGTCTTCAAACGACCATAACTTCTTCATTTCACCTCCAAATCGCATACCGTTTGAAGCGCTGGACTCCTGACTTCCTAAGCTTTGAAACGAGATATATTATGTATAATTTGAGCTCCAGGAAGTTCTTCAAAAATGTGTCCAACAGTAGCAAAATGGAGTTGCGACATTTCCGCTCATGGTTTGCACAGTCATCTTCAAACGGTCATAACTTTTCCGTTTCAAATCCAAATCTAGCACTGTTTGAAGCTTTGGACTCGTGACTTCCCAAGATTTCAAATGAGATATTGAATGCATAATTTTAACTTCAGGAAGTGATCGAGATGTGTCCAACAATTGCCAAAATGGGGGTGCGGCTGTGAAATTGGGATTTTTCACTTTTTGGGACTTCGCAGCCATTTCGCAGCTATGAAATGAGGGTCACTGTGCTGCGAAATGGCACTCGTGTGCCAAAACATGCTTCGCAATTGTGAAATACCCTGCGGAATGGGTCTTTTGTTGCGAAATCAAGCTTTACCACTTCGCAATGCGTTTCGCAGCTGCGAAATGGATGCTCCTGTGCTGCGAAGTGGCACTCGTGTGCCAAAAATGGTTTCGCAGCTGCGAAATACCCTTCCAAATGGAGCTTTCCCTGCGAAATGGAGGATTTCATGCTTTGGTGGTTCGCAGCTGCGAAATGGGGGCTCCTATGCTGCGAAGTGGCACTCGTGTGCCAAACTTGGTTTCGCAGCTGCGAAATTTTTCGTAGAGAGGGCAATTGGGCTACGAACTGGTTTCGCAGCAAAGTGCCGATTTCGCAGAGGCTGCGAAATCTCACAGGCCCCTGTTTTTCCCCTGTTTTTCCCCTGTTTTCGCTCCGTTTGACTCCGATTTTGCTCCGATTTTGCTCCGAAAGACTTCCTTCAATTTCTTTACAATTCCTCTTGATTTTAATCATCCAAAAACCTATATTACATCAAAACAAACTAGAATTAAAGCATTGAAATCAAAATTAAAGCATTGAAATCAAAATTAAAACAAGAAATTAACAAAACAAAAAGATATGGACTAGCTAGTCTTTAAAAAGACTAAGTCCATCAAAAAATTTGATCCTGATTTAGCTTGCCCGGATCCCATATGAAGTTTGCATCTCTGGCTTGAGACTTGGTTTGTATGATTTTCCCATACAAAGCTTGGAGAAAAGGTGGAGGCATGTGTTTCTTCATCAATTCTTCCTTGATGACTATCCTCTATGGTTCTCTTTCTACATTAACATCATAGCCATCTTTCTCTATGCTTTTCCCCTTTTTCTTTCCTTTGATTTCCTCCCTCTTTTCTTTCTCTGTTTCACTCTCTACCTTATGCTCTAGCTTGCATGTGGGCAGATCAACCTCTTTACCACTCCTCAGAGTGATCACTTCTTTGACTTCCCTCTTTTGTGAAGGTTCTCCCTTCTCAGCCTCCATTTCATGGATACTCATGGAATTTTGATAAGGTTGAGAAGGAGAGTTTTCTTTCTCTTGCACTGTGTTGAGGTTGGCTAACCTTGAGATTGAATCTTGGAGAATATCTAACTTTTGGGCCATATCATTTTGCATTTCATCCATCCTTTTATTCAAAGTACTCTCCATTCTGTCAATTCTTTGATTGATTTGAGCATTGATGGCTTCTTGCTTTCCAACAAAATCTTCCACGACCTTGCAAAGATTCACCATAGCTTGTTCAAGGTTTGAGGCTTGCTGTGGTGCTTGAGCAGGTTGTTGATACTGAGGTGGTTGTGGTTTCCAAGAGAAATTTGGATGGTCCCTCCAATTGGAATTGTAGGTGTTGCAATCACCAAACATTTCCCTCTCGGCTGGAATGGTAGGACACTTATCCACCAAGTGCTCATAAGATAGACAAATGGCACAAGGCATAGTTTGCAATGGTGTTTGAGAGATGGCTTGCACTTCTTGCATCTGGTTCATTTCTAGCTCTTCCAATCTCCTTTCCATAGCTGCAATTTCTGCCTTCATGTTCATGCCGTAATCAAAATATACATCTCACCCTTAGCTTTAGGTTGAGACGTCATTCTTCCCATATCTCTAGCATTTGGTTCATCCCATCCTCTTGAAACTTCAGCCACATAACTCATGAAGTTCATGGCTTCCTCTGCTATCTCGTATTCAACATGGCATGCACAACTAGCAATTTGTGAATAAAAAACAGAGAATACAAAAGAAAACAAAAGAAAAAAAATTCAAAGAAAGAAAATTAAGGTAGACTAAAAACTAAATAAAAGGTATACTAAAATATGAACAATAAAGAAATAAAAAGAGTTAGTAAAAGGAAAAGAAAAGTCACCAAACTTGTGATGAAGATCACAAGTACTCTCAAAATGTGATATCACTGTAAAGTGGCACCATCCCCGGCAACGGCGCCATTTGATTCGTCCCTAGCAGCGGTAGTGGCAACAACACCATTTGATTCGGGGTTCGATCCCTGGCAACGGCGCCATTTGATTCGTCCCTAGCAGTGGCAGTGGCAATGGCACCATTTGATTCGAGGTTCGATCCCCGGCAACGGCGCCATTTGATTCGTCCCTAGCAGCGGCAGTGGCAATGGCACCATCTGATTCGGGGTTCGATCCCCGGCAACGGCGCCATTTGATTCGTCCCTAGCAGCGGCAGTGGCAATGGCACCATTTGATTCGGGGTTCGATCCCCGGCAACGGCGCCATTTGATTCGTCCCTAGCAGTGGCAGTGGCAATGGCACCATCTGATTCGGGGTTCGATCCCTGGCAACGACGCCATTTGATTCGTGCCCAATTGGTGTCTCAACTGATTCGTGTCCAGCTGGTGCTCCTTGATTGAGGGATTAATCAACAAAATTTATAACCTATTACACCATATACTAGGGTAGCAAAGACAAAGCTACTATAGCATAGTGGCTCTAGGATCGTTCACTGGGATGGGTTTTCACTTCACAAATGATGTTAATTCAAAGTTGAATTGGTGCCTTTTTATTTCAAGGTTAGCTTTAAAAGAAAACATAAAGATGTTTGAATGAAAAAGGATTGGTTTTAAGCTAACCAAAAATAGTAACTGATTTTACTTACAAAGAAAAATGTTTCTTGGAGTTTAGATCACTAGGCTCAGGTTCCTCATACAAAAAGGGAGTTCCGGTCACTTGTTTCTTTTCCTCGCATTAGAGAATTAACATATAGTTCCTTCTCCAACCGGTGTTGTACAGATGCTTCCCATTAATGGGTTCAAACACTAAATCTCTCTCACTGATGCAACTTACAATGGTTCATGCCTCTCACGAGCACTTACCATTCAAGATGATCTTTAACCTTGGACTTCCCTTCAAAAGCTCGCAAGAGATAACTAATGGATGTCTCCTTGGAGTCCAAAAGCTTACCAAGTGTTGGCTATTCTAGAAAATCCTACCTTCAAGTCACCTCCCAAAGGCTCGCAAGGGGTAAACTAGTGCATCTCCATGGACGGAGATCACTTGCCTTACCAAGTGTTGGCCTAGGTGATTTAATGGCGTTTTAAGTTAACTAAAAAGATAAAAACCATTGACGGGTCACACTTTCTCTTCATTAAAAACTAAAACAATAAAACTTCCAATTTATGCATGTGGAAACTTACCCGGATTTCCTTACTCCAAGAGACAAAAAGCTTAGCCTCTCATTCTCTGTGGAAAAATCCTCAGAGTTTGGTTGGCTAGAAAATGAAAATGAAGGAGAAGACAAGAATATATATGAAAAACAGAGCAAGTGCTCTGTTCGTTGATTCTATATATGGGATTACATGATATCCGAGCGTCTCTTGAGAGTGTTTACAAGAGAGTTTATATAGGAAGGTAATTTACCCTTCCTTGGATACTTCCTAGCTAAGGAATTACATGAGTGGTCAAATACAAGGAGAAAATGGAAATTTAGACACAAAAATATGAAGAAAAATATCTAAAAGAGTCGGTGCAAAAATATCGGGAAGCTCCAGGAACATTTCGCAGGTGAAAAATGGTGTCTGCGAGATTTCGCAGACACTCAAGAGGGCTGCGAAATATTTTCGCATCAACAAGTTAAACTAGCAGGGCTGCTAAGTTGGCTTCCACCTTGTGGTGTTTGGCTTCCATCGCGGCGTGAAACTTCAGGAGGAAATCCACAACACTGTACAAAAAGGCTGCGAAATTCTCGCAACAAAAGGCTGATTTCGCAACACTTTAGAGTGATTGACTTGTAGTGGCTGTAACTTCTTCGTTTCAACTCCGAATCGCGCACCGTTTGAAGCATTGGATTCTTGACTTCCTGAGATTTGAAATGGTATATAGAATGCAGAAAATGGACTTCGGGAAGTGCTCCAAAAGTGCAAAAGAAGACTGAAGCTAGCTTTCCTCTGTTTTCTTCACTCTGTTTTTCCTCTCTCCTTGCTTCTCTCCTTGCATACTTTGAACGACTTTGGCAAAGGGCTATGGAGCTCCAAAGCTTGGTTCTTCATGAATTTGAGCTCTTCATTGCTTTGCCATGGATTCCAAATAACTCTCCTCAATCTTGGATTGTTTTGGTGATCAAATTACTAACAAAAACACCAAAACTTACACAATTTGATTAGAAATGATTGCAAGGGTCCTTAACATGTTAATTGAGTTAAAAGGCAATAACTACTACTCAAAAGTGTTTAAAAGGATTAATTACAAGCTACAAAATAGCACTTTTTGAGTAGTAATCAAGCTTGTGAAGGGAAGTCCAAGGTTAAAGATCACCTTGAATGGTTAAAGCTTAGTGAGAGGCTTGAACCATTGCAAGTTGTATCAGTGAGAGAATTAAAGTTGAAATCTAATTAAAGGATGTATCTGTACAACACCGGTTAGAGAATTGACTATATGTTGAATCTCTAACGCGAGGAAATGAACCATCTGACCGGAGCTATGTCTTTTGCATGAGGAACCACCCCAGTGAACCTGACTCTCCAAGGAATGTTTTTCTTCCTAAGTTATTCCCATTACGTGTTTTGTAGTTAGTTTAAATCTAAATCTTTACCAATTAAAGTTGGTGTTTTATTTCTTAAGCTAACCTTGAAATGAAACAAGACCAATTCACTTTGAATTGGTATCATTAATAATTTGCTAATCCTTCCCAGTGAACGATCCTAGAGCCGCTATACTATAGTAGCTTTTTCTTTGCTACCCTAGTATATGGTGTAATAGGTTATAAATTTTGTTGATTACTCCCTCATCCAAGGAGCACCAACTGGACATGAATCAGCTGAGACACCAATTGGGCATGAATCACTTATTATTATCATTATCACTATTATTTTATGCATTATTTCTATAAATTCTGCCTTCGAATGATTTCCAAGATTGCCAACTTTTTTTATAAATCGACTTTCATAATCTCTACTTCTCAAATAACTTACGATTCTGATTTCTTTCAAAATTTAACTCCCAAAGTCCCAATTTTCGCAACTTAATCTTTCTTTAAGATCCTGAACCCTCAAATTGTTTTCAAAATTCCCACCTCTTTCAAATTCAATTTCTGAAAATTCTCATTCTCACATTCAACCTCTAGAAGTCTGATCTTCAAATAAACTCTAAAACTCCAATTTTCTAGTGATTTTCGAGATTCCAATTTTAAAATTAAATTTCTAAAATCTAATTTTCTCTCAAATAGTTTTAATTCCGCTCTAGTTTTCAAATGATTTTCTGCTCCTCTTGATTTTTAATAAACGTGAACGAATTTTCCATAATTCCATAATAATGAAATCTGTGACATTAAGTCATGCCAAATAAACGGGCTTTGATAGGGGCCCCACATGGGTGACTTTATGATTGATTGATTGATCGTTTGATTGGATTATCATACATCTTGCTCTCTGACATGCATGAGATTGTTTCTTAATTGTGTACTAACCTGCTCTCTTGATAGCGCATTGATCGTTTGATGCCAAGGTACGCCCCGCTCACACTTTGATCATTCTTTATTGGGTGTTTTGATTCTCATATGTGCATGATCGATTTGAGTATCCATTGATTTTCCCTATTGATTGTCATGCCAGCTTCATTTTATTAGTAGAGACCTGACTTTAGGGACTTAGAGGGGTGCTATGGTCTTTGCCGTACCTTCCCGATAAGTAACCTGACCCTCGAGCCCGATCCGATTTTTCGTAGATCACCTTTTCCAAAATAAGGAGTCGCACTTAGGGTTTTCTTTCTTATTTTGTTTACCCTTTTAAAAATAAAACAAAAATGAGTGGCAACTCCAAGTCATTTTCTTAGTCAATAAAATCAATTTTTTTTCAAATAAAATAAAAATCGAGCTCGCCATCGAGTGGGAAACGCATGAGCCGAAATGCGGGGTCCACAATAACATAGAAATTAATTATTGAAATAAATTATAGTTTAATTAAGTTGTATCCCAAGAAATAAATTTTAAAAAATAAATAAATAAATTCAGTTTTATATGAATTAGAAATTTATTAATTTTTAAAATATGAATAGATTAAATTACCTTCCATAAATAAAAAAAATTAATTTGAATACCTAAATTTTAGGATTGTCAAACCTATAATTTTAGATAAATAGTAATAATTATTCCTCTTATATTTTGTTAGGTGAAGAGTAGATTTTCAAGATTTTTTTCTCTCCAAAGTTTTTGAGAATTTCGTTTGAGGTAAGGGAAATTAATGCAGTTGTTAAATTCTTTTTTGAAACAATTTTATATATATATATATATATATATATATATACATACATTATTTGAAAACGTTTGAGTTATATTTCGTTTTATGCATGGATCAAACCTGTTTTGCATGAAAAGTATGTTAGAATTTTATATTATGTTTTTGACAAATAAATGTGGAGATATTATATGTTGTAAATTTGAATAAATGAAATCAATATTTGACTCTGGTTTGTTTGGCCCTTGTCAACAGGATATAATAGTTGACTTTTGGCCCTTGTCAATGGGATATAATAGTTGACCTTTACATTTCTTGGTGGGGAATGTAATTGATTTGAACTTCAGCCTCTAGGGGTTTCGGTTAAAGGTTACTAGTACTAGTAGTGTTTGGTTCCGTCCACCTTAAAGGAACAATTTGAGGCTAGCCACCCATTTGAAAAGTCCCACCTAACTGTGCACCCTTTGATGTTTGATGACCAGAGTAAATAAATTATTGGAATGTTTTGACTGAATTTGATATGAAATTGTTTGAATTAGAAATAAATGCATATAGTTAGAAATTTTGAATGTATTGGCAAAAAAAAAAAAAAATTTACTCACAGCTTTATGAAAATGATTGATTACAATATCTCTTATTTTGCAAGTGAGTTTGAAATATTTGATCCATGGACTGCATTAATGTTCCTTATTGGGCTATGAGCTCATTCCCATTTGTTGACTACTTTTCAGGTACCCTTAGTTCGGGTGAGGAGTGATGGCTAGGCTGAGGAATGATCATCATTAGGATTTGACTTAGGATTTTATGTTGGATTTTGTTTAACTATTAGTTATGTTCATTTGGATCTTTTGGTATTTGGAAGTTATTTGGATATTGATCCTTCAAATTTTATGTTAGATCAAAGTTGAGTTTTGGAGATTTTGAAATTTGTTCTAGTACTTGAATTGTTTAAGTTTGCAAATATTTGGACAATGGATTTTGGATAGTAGATGTTTTAGTTTTGAAATTGAATTTTGAGGATTTTAGATTTTGTTCCGCTACTCTGAATAGGTATTTGGTAATTGGTAACTTCCGATTACAAGATAATTGTTTAGGTCAAGTTACACTGTAAGCCTTCAGGTTTGAAATGTGAAATGACCGTTACGCCCTTGGAGTGGGTCTTGGGGCGTGACAGGTAGAGATTGCTTCATGAACAACAATAAAACTCCAAGGTTAAATTTTTTATTCAAAGTTAAAGATTACTTCTTGTTCAACATTCTAAGAGACCTCCAACACTCATCAGCTTAGATTAATTAAAAGGTCGTGCAAATTGGGTTTGGATTGGCATTTTTGTGGTCCCACTTTTTCTATTTGCCTTTTTCCAGCCTAGTCTCCAAGCCAACAAGAGTCACCCTCTTAAGGGAGTTCCATTTATACTTCTAAAGTTAACAATTAGCCATTGTTTAATCATTTATGCCAAAATCATGACTCCAGTTCAAAAAAATTATCGTTCTTTATTTGATAGTATGTTTGGACAAAGGAAATCGCTTAAAGAAGAAAATTCTTTGTTTTGTAACTATTCTCCAACATTAGCCATGGCATAACTTCGTTCTAACCAGAGTTTGACCTGGCAACACGCTGTGGCCTGCGGACCCAGCCTGTTTCTCATGGTTGTTGAGGCTTTCGATGAAAGTTCGAGCTAAAAAAGTTGCTATAAATAGACCCTTTAGACCCTTAAATGGACATCAGTGCAAGTCGGAGAAACACATTGAAGCTGGTATAAAGAAACTTTATCGCTAATCAACTTCAATCAGCTCTAATGGCTTCTAAACATTTAGCTGCCCTTGCAATCCTCGCAATTCTTCTTCCTGCTTTGGCCATGGCAACTGAGTTTACTGTTGGAGATGATCAAGGTTGGACCATTAATTTCGCCTATGAAGCCTGGGCCAAGGACAAAGTCTTTCATGTTGGCGATAAACTAGGTAATGTAGCTCAAACTATCACTTTATTTTCCCTTTATAACTTCTTTTAATTCAAGCTGCTAAAAATATTGTCGTCAATTCTCATACATGCAGTTTTCAAATACACGGCGGGAAGGCACAATGTCTTCAAAGTTAACGCTACTGCCTTCACGAACTGCACTATACCACCAGCAAATGAGGCTCTTACCACTGGAAATGACGTGATTACACTGGCCACCCCTGGAAGGAAGTGGTATATTTGTGGTGTGAACGACCATTGTGCCAACTATGGACAGAAGCTTGCCATCACTGTGCTGGAAGCGTGGGTGTCTCCTGCATCAGCCCCCTCCACCCCCGCAGCATCAGCCCCCTCCACCCCCGCAGCATCAGCTCCTTCCACCCCCGCAGCGCCAGCCCCGTCCACCCCCGCAGCACCAGCACCCAGTTCTGCTTCTGGGATCTCGGTGTCTGGGTATCAGCTGCTGATGGCAGCCATGGTTGCTGTTGCTTTCCTAGTTGTTTGATCTGCTTTTTCTCCGGGAGTACCTTTGATCATCTAGCTTTTTCTCCGGGAGTACCTTTGAACATCTAGTTTTCAAGAGATTTCTTTGTTTCATTGTTCTTTTATTCAATTATTTTTTCGACTGAAAAATGCGATGTGAGATGAAGTTTGAGTGGAAATGAAACGTCCAATTTTTTTGTTTCTATCATTTTAATTTAATTCTTTGATTTTTCTTTTCATTCTTTTTATCTAATTGTTTAATATCCCTTTTAAATTAGAAAACCATGTGGAGATTAAAAAAAAAATAGCTCTCAATATTCCTAAAACAGAGCTTTAAACAACACCTCAAAGAAATTGGGGAACTTTGCATCATTTCTAAGTTGGGCCCAGGTTTAAACAACATCTCCTTGAACTTCTTGAACAAGGTTCCCTTAAGTTTGGCAAAGGAGGCACTTTTCACACTTCTTTCTAATAATTTATAAGGCATACTTATTTGTTTGCGATTTTTTTCCTTCATATTTACTGAAAAGAGCATCAGAATTGGACATGTGTTTGCACTTCTTTACTGAACTTTCGAAAATAATGAAGCTTAACATGGACTGAGTTCGGATCAGTACATACTTTCCTTATGTTCCCTTTGAAATATTAAATGGTACAAACTTTTGCATGTTGGTCACAAAACATAGTGCAGGTTGCTGTGTATGCCCATTTGAGTCTCAACATTCTGCACATCTCCCTATCTTCTTTTAATGCTAGAACCACTCCACAAATTCTGTCAAACATCCATCAATTGGGTAACAGAATCATCTTTGTGCATTGTCATTTTTGAGTGTGATCTGCTACCTTCTTTCTGTTACTTGTTTCCAGATTGATTCCACTTAAGGTGATTGAAGGAGACTTGAACGAGCATGACAGAATTGTTGGTGAACTGTGTGCGTGAGACAATGAGGGACTATCTGAATTTGATTGATTTAGGTCTCAAAAATAAGCATGCAAGAAGGTATGACATGGTAGTGGCACTTAAAATTATTTGCTAATTCTTGGTTTTACATTACCAAGTTGTAATCGAAATGATGAGCATTTCATTCTTATTTTACCATCTGGTTTGTATGGAAGAGATTGATGCTCATCACTTAGAGAGAAAGGATTTGGTGAAAATGACAACAATGACTTAAGTTTGTTATTGATTTTGATATATATAGCTATTACAAGAAGGATTAGTTAGTTACTTATAGTCTAAGCTGGCATAACAAACTTCCTAATAGGTAATAAGCTTAATTGAACTATATCACTAATATACCCCTCACAAGCTAAACGATGGTACTAAGTGAAAGCATGTTACACAGAAAAAGAAAACGAGAAATAGACAAAGACTTAGAAAAGACATTAGTTGTTTGCTCTTTATATGGAATATAACAAACATCCACTTCATTATTGAGCACTTTCTCAAGCACAAATTGAATATCAATCTTGATATGTTTAGTTTTGGCATGAAAAATAGGATTTGAAGTAACACAATAACACCAATGTTATCACACCACTACATTAGGGTTTTTCAAGAGAAAGACCCAGCTCATGAAATAGA
Source organism: Vitis vinifera (assembly GCF_030704535.1). Taxonomy (NCBI): domain Eukaryota; kingdom Viridiplantae; phylum Streptophyta; class Magnoliopsida; order Vitales; family Vitaceae; genus Vitis; species Vitis vinifera. Next base: position 25,095,482 of record NC_081817.1, read on the forward strand.
GATTGAATCCAAATCAATTTTGTAGTGGTAGAAGATGAAGCACAATATAGGAACAAAGACTTTTTTTATTGAAGAATTGACTGACACACTTTGACAACTAGATTGAGAAACACTAGGCTCTTTTAGTAGAGAAAGCAAGGCCTTGAACTTAGAAGATGACTTGGACTATGAAGATTGTGATTGTGTGAGATCAAGTTGATAGAGACCATTCCTAAGAGCTCGTTCCACCATAATTTTCTTTGAAGCTTTGTCCTTGCTTATACAACAGTCATGGCATAATTCAATTAAAACATTATTATATTTTGTAAATTGAGAAATACTAAAAAGATTTTTGGTTATGTGTGGAACATGTAAGATGTTATTAAGGAGAAGAGGTTTAGAAGAATTTTTGCAAGGTAAAAAGGAATTTCCAAAATGAGAAATAGCAAGTTTAGAACCATTACCAACCATAAGCTTCTCATTACCCATGTAATCTACCTTGATAGTCAGATTATTCATATCGACAGTGATGTGGTTTGTCGCGCTACTATCAACATACTACTCGTGATCTCCAAAGTTAGAGGTGAAAGCAACATTTGCCTAATAACTAGTCAAATCAACACTTGAAAAGCTAATATCAAACCTTTTGTAGCATTTAGCAACCACATGACCAATCTTGCCATAGAGTTGACAAATTGGCCTGTTGCCATGACTAGAACCACCATTGTCAAGGTCATCATGACCACGAAAATGAGAGTTACCACCATGATTGGCATTACTCAATACAACAAAAAAGGATCTGCGATAAGCAACATTAATAGAGGGAGAATTTTGCAAATCAGTTGGCAAAAAGACCAATTGATGTTGAATCATCATTTCATGAGTCTATATGACAAGTTGAACCTCTTGAAGAGTGAAAACATCATTTCTTGAAGTAAGATTAACAATGATTGACTCATATTTAGGATAAAATCCAATAAGAATATAAAGAATCATATTTTTATCAATAATGACCTGACCAATAGAGTTAAGATTGTTAGTCAAACCTCACATCTTAAGAATATACTCCTCTACACTAAGAGCTCATTTCTTCAATGTCTATAGCATCATACAAAGCTACATCACTTTGGCCTTCAATTGAGACCAAAAATGTTATTCACGTGTGGACCAAACTTCAATACTAGTAGCACAATGATTGACATGATTGAGCATTGATTAGCTCATCGGTAAAATAATCTAGCTTAGAAGAAACTGATCGTGTCTCATTCAAATTAGGAAATCAAGATTCTAAACCCCAGTTGGTGGAGAACTATGACTGTTACAAGGAACTTTGACAAATTGAGGCAGAATTAGAACAAATCCAAACAAAAGCCTTCAAATCTTTAAGCTCGTATAGTTGAAAGCACTTGAGCTCGCCATTAGTAGCACTTATTGTGATCCAACCAAAGAGAAAAACATTGAAACTTGGAACAAAAGAGGCCATAGGCAAATTAGGAGCACCAAAGGAAGTAGAAGAGGTCTAAGATATGTTTCTAGAGAAAAATTTCAAAAAAAAAAATGGAAGAATTTAGAAAGAGAAAGAAGAGAGAGAGAAAAGAATTCTCAAATGCAAACTTGCTCTGATACCAACTTAGAGAGAGAAAGGATTTGGTGAGAATGACAACACTCACTTAAGTCTATTATTGATTATGATATATATAGCTATTACAAGAGGGTTTAGTTAATTACTTACAATCTGAGTTGGCATAACAAACTCTTAACAAACTTCCTAACAAATACAAGCTTAATTTAATTTTATCACTAATATCATCAAACGTATTTGTACATGTTTACAAGAATGGAAAAGATTGTTAAAATATTGACTAAAGAAATGCAAGTTGTATTCTTATTAGGCCACTCTTCTAATCAAGCTCACCAAGAAATCCTTATAGTTTCCAAGAGCTACATCTTCAATCTTCTGGGTTAAAGGAACTTTATATTGCTTATCAAATTCTTCTATGATTTCCTTCATTGCTCTGTGTCATTATTACTTGAGTTAGGGCTTCTTTGGTATTCTCGTCTACATCATCTTTGAATGCATTATTTAAGACCTAAAAGAATTAAAACAATCAATCCAATACGTGATTCTACAAACAAATATAAGATCATTTCTAAGATGTTGTTTGTGATGAATTAATCTTACCATACTGGAATATGCTTAGGGATTGCATAGGCACTGAAGTGTCTCCTTCAAACTCATTAGAGTGTCAAGATCCTAAGCAGATTAATGAGAATCATACTAAATTGGTAATTTAAGATGATAAGAAAAGTAAATCAAAGAAACCCTTCATGTGATTTTTCATTGTTTTTCCTACTTAATTTGTTCACTTTTTTATAAAAAGAAAAAAGAAATAAAATATGAAAATATTAAATTGTTTTCCTTTGCTACATTTCATTTTTTTATATATATATTTATAATTTGGTAGGTATGTTATACTCCTTCCCCAAAGATTTAGACTAAGTAACTAGAGCTCTCTTGGTAAAAATCTTGGCTCTTACTCACCATGGTTTTTAAATCAGATGACATAATTAAGAAAAGTCTACTATATAAAAAAACACCTAAAACTTCTCTTCTAACTAATATGGAATATCATATTACAATTTCAATTTTATTATTATATATCTACTAAGGGGTTTAGTTATCATTGTTATTCCTTCAAACAACTATGGTACCTTCCTTTTTTTTCTTTATTTAAAATTTATTTTAATTACACCACAATATGCTTTAGGACCCTTAGTAATAGCCTCATGCACCAAACGAACATCCCTTTCCCAAGGATGCATGATCCATTGCACCACAATATCCTGACCATAAAAAAATTCAAAAGAGTCATAAGATTGCAAAAAATTCAACCATTCATAACTAACATATTATCACATCCTAATATATGTGCCTTGGCAAAATATAATACAATACTCTTAGGAAAATACTAAGATACTAAATTAATGCCTCTAAAACTTCGAATTTCGGTTTCTAGAAATATACGATGAAATTTGGATCATTGAATAAAAGTACAAATATAAAGAAAGAATCATGGTATAAAAACAAATTAAATTAAGACATAAGGGAACAAAATTAAGGTATAAACAAATGAGACCAAGGTATAATGGGATAGAACCAATATACAGAGTAAGGAGACCTCGAAATGTGATACAAATGAATGAGCTTGGAATAGTACAAAATAATGAGACTTGAATTACATATGCAACACCATTTATTGGTGGTGCCTTTTGAATAGGTTCCACAAAAAGTATATTTGGATATTGTACTAAAATGTGTCATTGTGTCAATTAAAAGCACTTAAAAAATAAGTCGATCTAAAAATAAGTCAATCCGATTGATCCATGAGTATAAATTGGGCATGAAACGATGATATGAAAGGGTAAGTGTTAGCAAACAATAACAAGTTTATGAAAAGAAAATTTTATTTTATTTTATTTTTCATTATTTGAAGTAAGGGTGCTATATCATATATATATATATATATATATATATATATATATATATATATATTAGAATTTTCCCATATTATATATTGCAATTTTTTATACAGAAAAGTATTTGTAGGCTATATCTAGTACCAAAATACATTAAAACTAGGTTAAAAAGAGAACATTTTTCAACCATTTTCCATGTGATATCCATAATTATGACTTTCAGCTAACATTTCTATTACAAGAGGAAGAACATGAGTACCTTAAACCGCAGAAATTCTTTCGTTAAGCATGCAATATGGTGATCATCCCACCTCTCAAAAAGACGTTCATCCTCCAAGAAGAATTTAGGAGTTCTCTTTCTAAAGGATTCCAAGTGCTCCGAATGCCACTTTCCTAGGATCGATACCATGGAATCCTCATCAACTCCAAATCCTAAAAATTACAAATTAAGGTTGCTTCAAATAGATGGACTACATATAATTCCTGGTAAGCCTGTATAAAATAAAGCAAATAGAAAATAACAAAAGCCTAAAAAAGTTGAATCTCACAATTTAAGACTATTATACCATAATTTAGAGTGTGATAGATTGTGATTTTAAGAAGTTTTTTTAATATTTCTAACATTTGAAAATTTCTATCTTTTGAGTATTAAAAATGTTAGAAACACTTCCTAAAATCACTATCAGATACATTCTTAAAGTTCGTTTGGTTGTAATTCTAAAAAATGTTTATAACATTTCTAACGTTTAAAATTTTTTATCATTCAAATACTAAAACAACGAAAAACATTTCTTAAAATCATTGCTAAACACATTCTTAGTGTCCAACTAAAATAAACAAGATTAAATGAAAAAAGAATGATGAGAAAAATATAAGGGGCAAACTTGAGAAAGCCTTGGTGAGAGCATCAAAGTCATTTGGAGGATCCATTTTGGTTGTTTTTCTTTTCCCGAGTCACGCAATAAGATGAAAGGCTTCTCATTCATACATGAATATGAGATGATGATTTAGTAAGCGATCCATCCAAGGGGATGGATGTAGTAGAATAAAATGTACACAAAAAATGGAATGACTTGTGGGAAGAGGAAAGGCATCTGTCCTCAAAGGACTGCATGTCAATATCATGGAGTCCTTTCACTGATTATGAGATTCCGACTATACTGTTTGAATTTTGCTTTTAAGACTTGATTTTCTGATCAAGACTTTGACCTAGGTTTGGGTGATTTTAGTTCATGGAATAATGATTTTGAACAATTTGAATATGTTTTGATCTAATAATAATGAATTTATAGTTGGGCTTGGGCTTGGGCTTGGGCTGAGCTCCTATATCTCTTGTGGGCCGGCATGGGAATTGAATACTAGTACTGGTACAGTGTTGGTCAAAGCTGCTTTAGAATTTTGTCGTGAAAAGATTCATGGAAACTTAGGCACTCATCACGGTGCTTAATGTTCATGTGCCTCTTCTATGGGGGTCAAATTATGATGAATGTATATAAAGCATCCTACACACACACACACACAAAAAAAAGTTAATTAGCATTTAAAGCCCGTTTGGTTGTGATTTTAAAATTTTTTTTTAATTTTTCTTAACCCTTGAATTTTTTTGTCATTTCAATATTAAAAATACTAAAAACGTTTTCTAAAATCACTCTCACACGCATTCTTAGACTCCATTTGATAGTGTTTTTGAAAACACTTTCAATCTAAAAAGTATTTTTGAAGAAACATAAAATTTTTGATAAAATTTAAGAAACACTTTTAAATTTCATTTATGGTATTAAAAAATCATTGATAGTGTTTTTTAAAGAAACATTTGATAAATTATCTTAAAAACACTTTTATAAAAAAAAACATTTTCAGTAAAATTTTTTTGAGTAAAAACGCTATCAAATAAACTCTTGAACCTGTTTGATAGTACTTTTAGGCAAAGTGTTTTTATTGAAAATGTTTTCTTCTATAATATTTCTATGAAAAACTACCTTATGAGATTCTGGAAAAATGATTTTAATAATGTTTTTGACAATATGTTGCATAAGTATAAAAATATTTTAATATTAATAAATTACAAAAAAAAGGACATATAATTTAATTACAAAAAGTAAATATTATGATAAATCCAAAACTTTTCATTGTAAAAGAATGTATAAACATTTATATTGTTAAAAAGACTAAAAATAATCATTTTTTTATAATTACAAGAAAACTTTGGAAAATATATTTTTTTAAATGGATTAATCAATAAACATCAATCATAATATAACAATTTTTTTTAATTAAAAAATGAAACAAACTATTTGATTTTATATTTTTTTATTACAAAATGATGGGTGGTAGATACTTAAGATTCAAAAGTTTTCTTAAATTGTATTTGTTTAAAATTAAAAGAGTCAAATGTTAATTCTTGCCCCATTGTATTCCTATGTGGAGTGGAGAGTTGGGTTATAAAATATAGTTAAAATTATACCTTTTATGATGCTTGTGATATATGCGTGTAATCTATAGATTTTCAAGTGCCCACATAATGTCCATTATAAGCATATGCGAGTTTCTTTCCTTTTGTGAGATAGGAATGCCTAAAAGCATTAATTTCCAATATATATATTTTGCGATGTACACATGATTTACTTTATAAAACTTGCCCATTTAGAACGGAGAGTACTTTGGAGCAGAGTTCAATGATGTTGAATGATAATGATGAAAGCCTCCGACTGCGGAGTCTTCACTTTGGAGCAGAGTTCAATGATGTTGAATGATAATGATGAAAGCCTCCGATTATGGAGTCTTCACTCGGATGGAGAGGAAAGGAGGAAGAGAAAAGTGAAAGGGAAATGGAGGGTATTGGAAAAATACTTGGGGGGATTTCAAGAATATTTGTAAGCTTTTAAAGTGATTTTTTTAAAATCACTTCCTAAGCGCTTCTCTAAAAATTGCTTCAAGTATTTTTCTAAATTTTTAAAAGTGGTTTTAATTTTTAAATATTGTCAAATACCTATTTTATTACCTTAAAAACACTTTACATGTTTTTAAGATTATAAACACTTTTAAGAAGCATTACCAAATGAGCTTTTAATTATTTTTTACATAAAAATTTAAGACATATTTGGATGTATAGTATTGTTAGACACCTTAAGAGCTATGTGAAGATATAATGCCTAATATCAAAAAGCATCCATCCCTAAAATTCGAAACCCGTTTTATGATCCCCTCATTTTTTAAGCTCTTAAATTTATTTAAAAAAAAATGGTAAAAATCGTATATCTTCATTTCTAATATTATCGGAGATGATTATTTGTTTTTTTTTATTATTCTAAAATTATAATTTTTAGAAAAAAAATTATTAGAATTATGAAAAGATTAAGAAAAAAGAAATGAGAGAAGAAGTGGGTCGAGAATATGAATTAATTTATAAAAGAATTTCAATCTTTTCACATATAAGTACTTTTATCTTTTAAAAACCTATAATTCTAATGGATATATAGAAAGTTTATCCTTGAAAAATCATAATTCTAATGGATATATAGAAAGTTTGGTAGATGCAAATATAATTTCTCTTTTAACACTTCGAAACAATCCAATAAATTGGTGCTAGCCTACTAAGCCTTGAGGCCCAAAAGAGAGCGGGCTTGGACAGTGAAGGGATACTGCCCAGCCCGTGTAATTACATGGTCATACTATATGGTCAGCCTAGTCTTGAGATCTATGGGCCATCTTGGTTTTGGCTCACTAAGGTAGCTCTTAGGCAAGCTCAACATGCTTGATGCACTTCTCATCTTGGAATAAGCCCAGAGTTGGGACGACCCAGTCTTTGACTAAAGACCATGTAAGAGCATCTAGGCTTTAGGCAATTACATTTAGGGTTACTCAGTGTACTAATACATGTGGCAATTTTGACACAACCTAACATGAGTGAGAAAAGACATAAAATATTAGTGGGTTCGGGTCACACATAATCACGTTTTTGTTGTAATCGTATCAACTCATATAACTCATTCAATTAGTGATGTTTATGATTTGTTTATGAGAAAAGACATTTATGATTTGTTTAACCCAATTTATTAATTTTAAATATTTTAAAATTCTAAAAATTTAAAATACCTTTTAATTATGAATAATATCATATAGTTAAGAAAACTTAAAGAACTAAAGTATAATTTTATTAAAGATTAAAAATATTTTATAATTTAATAAATAAATAAAATTATAACCAGTATATAATTAAAATTTTAATTTATTTTTATTTTATAAATGTATTATAACTTAAAATAAATAAATAAATTAATGAAAAGTTTAAAAATTAAACTTAAAAGTTAAGAACAACTAAAAAAAATATTTTAAATTAATATTCTTATAAAATTAAAATTTTAAAAAGGTTAATTAAAATACAATCATATTAATAAGTTTAATGAATTAAAATTATATTAATCAGTTTAACGGGTTATAATCATGTTAATAGCCAAATTTCATAAGAATTAGTCTCACCCATTTACTTTGAAATTCTCCAAGTACAATTTGATTTGGGGAAAAAAAAAAAATCAAACATATCATTATTTTCCATGCAAAAATTATGCTCATATACTTTGAATGTCTTCTAAGTGGCACTATCTCTCTTCCATTTGATGTCTTAAATTTGGAAGTCAACATTCTCAATTGATATGTCAAAAAGAGATTGACAAGCTTTTCCAGACTTTGTGCATGTGATCCCGATGAGCAAGCCGTATGATTGTCGACCCATGCATGGTCATAGCTTCTCAACATGTCAAATGAGCATCCCTTTCCCAAGTATGCGTGGTCCATTACACTAAAGCATTCTAACCATGACAAAACTCAAATCTACCACAAGATCGCATTGACATCTTGTCACATCCTAATATGAATGTCATTTTTTTTAGAAGAGTTGTGCAGTTCTCTCACTAAAGAAGTATAAATACTTTGAATCCCATTTTCCATATATCATTGTCATCCATTTCTCATCAACTTCAAATCCTATAAAAGCAAATTAAATTAATATAGGAATTAAATTAATTATGATTGGGTCAAGAACTTTCTCTCTGTTGCTACTTATGATGAAAGCTATTAGAGAATTGCTAAATGAGGGGAACGGAGGAGATCTAGACATGCCAAAACCTAGAGGTGGGCACTTGTAGGAATCTTCTTTGCATAAGCGTTGTGAGCAGAGAGGGTGTGGGGGCCATTTTGAGAGAAAATAGAGGGAAACTCTATTGAAATTTTCCTAGTTAGACATTGTTTTAAGATTTAAGTTGAGTTAAACTTTTGTTATTAATTTCCTTTTTAGAGGATGTTTGGTAAATCAATTTGGTGAATTAATGATTTAATGACTTAATTTAAGTCATTAAATATATTTGGTAAAATAACTTAATATCAAAATTTAAAGTAAAAAATAATTTTAAGTATTAATTCAAAATAATGAATTTATTTTTAATCTTAAATCTCTTTTATAACATTTGTCCATATTTACTAAGAGTATATTTTACAATTATGGCTCTATATTTATAACTCATTTTTTATAGTAAATATTTTTATAGTTAATTTATATATGTACAATATTTTAAATATGAATGTTTAACAAATAAATTTATTATTTAAAATTAGTAAAAATATAAATATTAATTAAAATTAATAAGGGTAAATATTTCAATTTGGTGATTTAGAATCAACTTTAAATTAACTTTATCAAACAACCTTAATACTTAATGTAAAAAATAAGTGATAAGTTTTAAATTAATAATTTATGAATAATTTAACTTAAAGTCAATTTAAGTCATTATTAAGTAATAAGTATTAAGTTTTTACCAAACACCCACTTACTAAGTTACTTCAATTAAAAGATATTGGAGTCATCATAATTTGTCTTCTTTGGTTCTTGGAATCTAGTAAAAGAATGAGGGTAAGAATGGGAGAGGATGCATTGGGTAAGAATAAGCATTGTAGAAGTTTGGTTACAATAGGAAACCAACGGAAGAGTAATGACTAGGGAAATGAAAGGGAATAAGATATAGGATTGATAATGCACGGGAAAATGGGTAAATAGTAGGGCTATTTACAAAAAAGTGGATTCTATGCTTTTCATTTTTTTTTTCAATTTATTATAACCATTTTTAAATTGGATTGCATATACTAAATGCATACCTAATTGTTAGGATTTTAGCTAGCTCAACCTCAAGTAATCATTGTAGAGAGAGGGGAAAGGTGAATGGGTGAAGGTCACTTTTAGCAAATTTAAGCTATGTAAGGCAAGTGACAATTATATGCAAATGTATAACAAATATAATGAAAATTAATTGCATATAAAATAGAGAGAGTAAGGAAGAGAAATTGTAGACGTTGGATTTTATGGTAGTTTAACACAACCTAACTTATGTCCACTCTCCTTAAGCTCCTAATTGAGTGAGAGTTCCACTAATCTAAGACTTCCAATACAAGTATTCAAGATATATAATTGGATTTTTCAACTCTAATGGACACTACAAATTTCTTCAAGAGATGCCTCACTTTTGAATTCCTTAAGTGATGTCCCATATTTGGCAAACACTAAGTGATACCTTATACTTAAATTTTTCTGTTAAGTGATTCCCCACACTTAAGCTTTCTTTGCAAAGGTTACAAATTGATAGGAAATATAATCTCACAAGATCATAGTACAAATTTAAGCTAAGCTCAAATAATATGAAGAATAACTAAGATTGAGGTGCATTTAAATGGATATGCAAGTTTTGAAATAAGGTGCACTAAATGGATATACAAACTTTGAAATAAGGTGCATTAAAAAAACACTCCCCCAAGGCTTAAATATAACCAAGAAAGATTTTGGAATGTTAAACTCTCTTAAACAATGAAGAATGAAACCTTTTTATAAGAGAGGGAAGCCCAAACTAGCCATAGGCATAGTTTGGGGTTTGATTGGTTGAGCATCAACTTGACTAGTTCACTATCCTTTGTGCATTAATTGTGTAAGCAATTGACCATTGGTGTTGATTTGTCCCCATTGCAGTCATGCCATTTGATTCTGGCTTAGACAGGTGTTATCAACAAAATTTATAAAACCTAAATCACCTCACACTAGAGTAGCATAGCTAACATAGTATAGTGGCTCTAGGATCGTCCACGGGGATGAGTTTTCATCGTACAGTTGACTTAACTGAAGGAAATAAAATGGTGCTTTTTCTTATGAAAATTAGCTTGTAAAGAAAATGGAATTGTGGTTGCAAAGATTGATTTTAAGTTAAGCAAAAATAATAAGTGAAGTTAACTACAAAGAAAAGGTCTCTTGGAGCTTTAGGTCACTAGGATCGGTTCCTTAGGCAAAGGGGGAGATTCCGGATTTTCTCCTCGCGTTGGGGACAATAACATAAAGGATGGTTATCTCCCGAACCGGTTTTGTATTTAGCAATTAAGATTTGATCCAAAGGGTTCATAAAAAATGGTAATTGCTTCCCATTAATGGCTTCAAACACTAAAGACCCTTGAACCACCTTCCAATGGCTTGTAAATGATAACTAATAGACATCTATGGATCTAGCAATAAGCATCCATAGAATCCGAAAAGCTTACCAAGTATTGGCCATTCAAGGTGATTTTAACCTTGAACCACCTTCCAATGACTCGTAAATGCTAACTAATAGACATCTATAGATCTAGCAATAAGCATCCATAGAATCCGAAAAGCTTACCAAGTATTGGCCATTCAAGGTGATTTTAAGGGATTTAAAACTAAACCTTGAAATAAAAACCATTAATGCTTAACAACTACTTTCATTTAAAGCAAGGACAACTTCCACCTTTGCATTTGGGTCCTTCACCTAGCTTCCATCACTCCAAGAAACGTAAAACCTAGCCACTCATCCCTTGAGAAATCATCCTCAGAGGTTGTTTGGCTAGAAAGAAAAATGAAAACAAAATGAGAAGGAAAGGTAGAACACAAGCTTTGTATATTTCTTACTACGGGGGTTTACAAGTGTTCAATAAAAAAACATACATCTTCATCTCCTCTCTTTCTCCTTATATATATGCTACCTAAAAGATATATAAAAAGATATAAAAGAAAATATCTAGGTTGGTTACAAGGAGAAACTAGGAAATTACACAAAATATCTTAAGATAAAAATCTAACGGAGTCAGTGCACAGGAAGATTTCACATACCATGCAAAATTTGGCATGGTGCGCGAAATCCTTTGGCTGCTTCAAGTGGTTTCGCATGGTGTGTGAAATTTCGCACAACCATGCGAAACTGCTGGTTGTTGAATTTCTTCCTTTGGTTTTCTTCCTTGCATCTCTAATTGGCTTGGCAAAGGGCTATGAAATGCTCCAAAGCTTGGATTCTTCATGTATTTTAGCTTTAACTTGCATTGTCATAGCTTTGAGCTACCAAAAACACCAAAACTTGCCAAAAACTGATTAGTAACCTTTGCTAGGTTCCTTAATGTGCCAATTGAGCCAAAAGGTATTAACTACTACTCAAAAGTGTTTAAAACAGTTAGTTTCAAGCTATAAAAGAGTACTTTTTGAGTATTAATCAGGGGTTCAAGGCTTCAATTGAGTCTTGATCGAAACTCGACTAGTTTTTAATTGGTCTCAACTTGTTAAACACTTGCTACTAGAAATCAAGGGTGTACAAAATGCCCCTCAATTAATAAAGTCCACTTGGCTCAACCAATTTCCTAGACCTTAACATGTCGCATTGTGAAATGCTCAAATAATCCGATTTTGAGGTTTGGAACCTCTAAAAACTTGGGTAAAACAACTTAAAACCTTTAAAGCAAGTTTATAAAGAATTTGACTTAAGGTTTTGATTAAAAACATGAAATCCTCCAAATATAAAATATTTTAAGGCAATTTAACTCTTGGATGATTGTAGGTGCATCAATAAAAATACAACGTATAATCCAAATGTATCAACAACCTTACAAAGAGATCCTAAGGAATGGGTTTTCAGTGATTTCTTATTTGAGGTCTTCATTTTCTTTTTGAATTTCTTTTGACTTATTTTATCTTTATGATTACCACTTTATAAATCTTCTTGCCTAAACACATTTAAGATAAAATATTAGTTTCAAGCTTTATTTTCTTATCATCAAAATGGAGATTAACCAAATCTTGGTTTAACAATCTCCATTTTTTTATGATGAAAAAATCAAGGTTGCTAAAATGCCCCTCCTCAATATATGATCATTGATTTTTAGAAAATATTTAAGTTTAAAAACTTTAAGGAGTATATTAAAAATGTTAAAAATAAATAAATATATATACCCAAATATAAATAACATAAAGGTCAATTAAGAATATGAAGAGATATAGACATTAAATATGATGCATGCATATTTGACCAATCATGCACATAACATCAATAATTAAGATTACGAAATACAAGATTGTCATTTTACTACAATGACAACCTAATATTGATATTTCATCATAATTACATCCACTCATAACTGGGGAAAAAAATCAATCATAATACCAACTCTTAAAATTATCAACCCTTAATTTTTTTTAATTATTAAGAGAAGACATTTTGCTTCTATTTCTCTCTATATGCTTGTGGGTGTTTGAAGCTATCTCGAATATATTTGTGGATACTAGAGAAGAAATTCGTTAAGCAAAATACAAGGAAAGTAAAAACAACTATTGAAAAAGGGAGCTCCAAAAGTATTGTTTTTAATTAATACGATGTTAATTTTCCTTTTTTTTTAAAAAAAATTATGGCATAGAGTTTAGGTGTAAATAAAATATTTTGAATTAAATAGATTGCATTTTGTACCCTATCCAATTCTTGCCATGAGATATTGGTGATATCTTTACCATGATGATCAATTATATAAGAGGGTTATTGCTTTAATATATACTATAGCACAATGAAATTGGACTTGAGAATAACCAATTTATTTAATTGTATAAATATATAGGTCCTTGGTACAAACAAATACGAGCATGATACAAAAGCAATAGAACTTTAGTACAAAGCTATAGGAATAATGGTTCAATTGTATTGGTCCAAATGCATAAAGAAGTGGGTCCAAAATGAAAGGTAATAAAGACCAAAGATACAAAGCAATGGGACCATAGTACAGGCTAATTTAACAAATGATTTATAATTCTATCCTTGAGAGTGAAATTAGGGATAATAGAAGATGAGTGACTAATTTAGGGGTGAAATGATCAATTTCTAAATTGGAATGACTAATTTCATGAAGACAATTAATAATTATAGGAGCACAATGTGCCTCAACAAAGGGTGAATGGAGGAGGCAATAAAGTTTTTCATGTACCCTCTCTTTCCATTGATGGTGGAGTGATTTTTCTCTCTAAATTAGTGTGTCTAATATCATTCAATAATCTAAATGTGGTACCTCTTGCATATAGTTGTTAAAAAATAATTTTTTTTTAAATTTAATGTTATTATATAAGCTAGATGTTGAATTTAAAAATTAAGAACAAACTAGGGACATGCTAGGACAAATAAAAAAGGAGTCATCACACTATTTGATTTGTTAGGGAACATGGGAAATAAAGTTGAACCTTGAAACTCAAGTCACTTGCTTCACTATTGATAAAGAACTAATGGAGCTATTAATTGAAGATTCCCTTAACACATGAAAGTAAGATGCTTAGCTATTGTTGGTTCATTTTCAGGACTAAGACAAGGGTTGATTTTGGGAAACAACACATTAAAGGGTGTCTCCACGGTTCTAAAAATTCTACCTTTTAAGTTAGAAAGTTAAGCTTTCTTTGTTGGCTTGGAAGATAGAGCATTTTTAGATGGATACGGTTAGATATTAATTTGGTGTTATAATTTTATGTATTTTACTTCAATTAAAATTGAAATTGAAGTCGATATCATGATTTTCGAAGAACAATGTTGATATATATATATTATGAAAGTTCACACTAAACAAAGCATTTGCTTGCATAAATCAAGAAATGGTTTTTCCTAAAATCAATATAGTTGGAAATCATGATATTATCGGCTCAAATTCTATAAAGTTAAACTTTTAGAAAATATGATTGTCCAATATGATATCACAATCTCATTTGATCAGAGATCATGTGTTCAAACATTACTACAAGGACATTTATTTGACCGTACTTAAGAGGTGTTAAAGACTATAATTTACATTATAAACGTAAATTATAAGCATCAAACTCCTTGAAGGAAATTATTCTTATTCAAAGAATTTTATATTCTTAGAGGTTATCTAATTTAGGTCTTACCAAGGATTGAAATTTCAAATTTTATTGGCGATATTTCATCGATATATCGGATATTGGATGACCCCAAAACGATTTTGAGAACTGATTATCGAACGGGAGGAATTTCGAGAAAATGTTAGAAATATCATTGAAATATCAGTGATATATCGGTTTGGAACCAATAAATCGAAGATTAAATCGACCATGGAGCAACTCAATGAGCAACGGGAAGAAATGGAAAAAATCTGAGATTTTTTCAAGCGTTTTTTTTTATTTTTTAAATTGAAAATTCATTTAACGATCATATTTGAATTTTTGATGATCCAATGGCCCAGATTTCACCCATGCTTTTGTAAAGGTGTCCAATGGTTAGGTTTGTGATCTAACCATCCAACGGCTAGTTTGACCAAAAAAAAATCCTATAAATACTCACAAACCATTCCATTTCATACATAAAAATTTGATTTTATTCTATTGCTCCAAATTTTTATTTTTTTGATCTCTACCAAAATTTTTAAATTTTGAAAATTTGGTGGTGAAGGGGATTAACTCCAAGTCAATGCTAATTAAGGTATGTTTTACCTTTCATAAAATTTATTTTTATTATGCATAATTCAATTTTATTTTTTATGTATAGTTTAATTAATATTATCTAATTTAAAAATTTATCATATTAACATTAAATTTCATATGGAATGGAAATTGATTTGACATCTATGCATATTTAGTTTCATTTTTTAATAATTTTAAAATTAAATTAAATTCATATGGAAATCTAATTGAAATGTTTATCTATTTCATGCATAATTCAATTTTAATTTCAATTTTTATTAGTAATGATTCTTATCAATTTCATGAATGTGGAAAATTTATTTAATTCAATTTAATGTAATTTAATTTAAATTTAATTCATATAAAAATTTAATTGTATTGTTTATCTATTTTATATATGCATAATTCACTTTTAATTTCAATTTTTATTTGTAGTGATTCTTATCAATTTCATGAATAATATTAATATTAAATTTCTTAGATGTTTTATCTTTAATAATTTTAAATTTGATATTAGTTTCATATAGGAATTTAAAATACATGTTTAGAAAATGGCTAGTGGAAGTGGTATCATAGGTCAAGATCCTTGTTGGAAATATTGTACAATTATGGAAGAGAACAAAAATGGAATAGTATACAATTATTATGGGTTGACAATAAAAAGTGGTGAGATTACTCGCTTTAAATTTTACCTATCACATATAGACCCTCATTCAAATACAAAAAAAATGTCCTAACGTGCCTCCAGAAGTGAAACAAGAAATAAGACGACTTCTAGAGGAAAAAAAAAAGGCAAAAGAGAAGAAACCAGTAGATATAGAAGAGATTCGAGCTTAATTGCGAGACACAATGGGAGGAAGACATAAACATATAACTGATGAGGAGGATGACTAGAACCTTGATGATCATGATGATGATGGAGATGATGATGATGTGTATATGTATTCAACTAACATGCACCTTGATGAGCGACATGCTTATAGAGCGACGGTTCGAGCATCAAAAGCTACCGAATGGAATCGCCAACAAGAAAAACATTTTGTAAGAGGCAAAAGAAAAACAAGTATAATATTAATTTGAATCATTACTGTTTCTTATCAACTTTATCAATAATATTAAATTAACATATATGTTTAATTTTAATAATCATAATAGGTGAGTCTTCACATCCAACTAATCCAACAAGGCATATGCGAATATCGCAAAGTGTTCAATATTCGGATCCATCACTGCCTAGTGCACTATCATTGTACAAATCTTTAGCAGCAAGACAGAAAAATGTGAAAAATCTTTTCAAAGGTGGTGCCATCAAGGAAACCATGGGAAGTTTGATCAGTAAGTTCTTCATATATGAGATTGTTGTGCCCAATGAAGTAGACTCTCACCATTTCAAGAACATGATTGTTGGTCCACAATAAGCAGGTAATTACTATAATTTTAAAAATTGTATTCATTTTAACAATATCATTATTATTTATAAAGTATGATTGCCACAAATGTTCTTATATGCTTTAATTATATATGGATGATAGGTATGGGTATAGAACCACCTCTTCTTATGAAATCAAATACAAGTACTTGGATATGGAGTACAAAGACATGGAAGCTTATGTCAATATTCAAAGAGAAAAGTGGAAGACTTATGGATGCACAATTATGTGTGACAGATGGACTGAGCTCGTGAAATTAAGCCTAATTAATTTCATGGTATATTCAAAAGGTAGCACAATCTTCTTCAAATTTGTTGATGCATCAAATTATATAAAGGATAACAAATACATATATGGTTTATTGAAGGATGTGATCAAGGAAGTTGGCAAACAAAATATGGTATAAATAGTTACGGATAATGCGTCAGCATTCATGAAGGGGGGGAAAGCTATTAATGAAGAAATACAATCTTTATTGGACTATGTGTGCAGCATATTGCATCGACTTAATGTTCGAAGACATCGGTAAAAGGCCGAGTATTGCAGATATGATTACAAAGGCTTGAAAGATAACCAACTTCATCTATAACCATAGTTGGTTGGTTGCACATATGTAGAAGGTGTGTGGTGGAGACATAGTTGGCCTTGGAGCAACAAGATTTGCAACCAATTATATTGCCTTCGACAGTTTTTTGAAAAAGAAAGTGAGTTCGAAGGAAGTGTTTATCAGTGATGAACGGGCACAACACAAGTTAAGTCGTACATTAATCGGTAAAGAGGTTGAAAAACTTATGTTTGACCATGCGTACTAGGAGAGAGTGGGAAAGCTAGTGTCAATCTATGAGGCACTATACATGGTTCTTCGCATTGTCGATTTAGAAGTTATTCCTACAATGCCATTTGTGTACAAATTGATTTGAGTTATGAAAGAGAACTTCATTGATTTAATGCTAAATAATGGATGTTAGAAATAATCATAAATTGTTGGGATAGAACTATTAAACATCATTTTCATGTAGCAAGTAACTAAGTATTATCCATCTTCAAAAGTTATTGGTATTTAATATGTTTCTTTCATAACATTCTAATTCTACATTTCTACTTTACTATTGTACCATTCTTTCTTAATCCAAGGTTTCAATATAAACGTGGAGTTGGTATTAATCCTGGTCTACTTCAAGTTGTTCATGAAGTCTTTGCGAAATTAGATCCTGTAGCAGAAGATCTTAGTCAATTTGGAAATGAGGTAAATGATTATAGTTATAATATAAATTAAATAATTGAATTTCATTTACTCAATTTTTGACTTTCAATTATTTAATATGTAGCTTATACTATTCCGAGATGCAAATAGAGGATTCAGTGATCAAGCAACGATTATTTCAAGGTCAAAAATGGTTCCCGATGAGTATTATTTGTGAATTAATAATACATTACATTAGCATATTATTGCAACTTTCTAATATAAGTATTGATATCATTTATTTGGTTGTAGAATGGTGGTTCATGTATGGAAACCACACTCCTACATTAAGAAGGTTGGCCATCAAGGTTTTATTGCAAATTGTGTCATTTTCAACTTGTGAGAGAAATTGGAGCACGTTTGCCTTAATTCATACAAAGCAAAGAAATCGGCTTGCTTACCCGAGGCTCCAACAATTAGTTTTATGTTATTATAACATGAAACTAAAGATCCGTGATATGGAAGTAGAAAATGACAAAGTTGTGGAGAAAGATTACCTCAATTTACTTGACATTACAACTAAGGCTGGTGAATAAGAAGATAACCAATTGTTTCAATGGGTTAGACTTCTTCATTTAGATGATGAAGATGGAAATTCTGACCCACGAATTGCCACACATGTCCGAGAAACAAGTGTTGATTTTGAGCGACTATTATCCGATAAAGTTCATACTGATAGTTTCCACCAAGACATGAGAGATTCATTTCTACAAGGAACTTCTCAACTGATAGTCACTTCTCGACCTTCGTTTGACTCTATGAGTGTTGAACATAGTAGCAAACCTAGTGCTGCTAGTACTTCTGCTTCCGGTTATGATGGTTTAAGAGGAGAGGAGACCAGTGATAGTAGTGACCTTGGAAATGATGGAAAGGATGTTAGACAATAGCAGCAAAGTGGACAACCATTGACATTTACTTATGAAGATGATTTCACACTGTACTCAAGATGAAGACCACGACTCTAGAAGAGTTGGTCTAAGTGTTAGAGCCATTGGAAAGCCATATAGAGGAAGACGACAAAGGATGACACCATACAACGAGGACTCATTGTTGGCCAATTTTGAGTCAATGAGTATAGAGACTCAATTCAATGACTCATCAAATGAAGCCAACATTTATTCCCTTTATGCAATGAGTTGTGGTCAGCTTCCTCCAAATCTTTCAAGTTCCATTGATGGAGAGTATGAAAGATATAACTATCCTTCTTCTACACAAATGTTGTACTACCTTCCATATGAGATGCAACAACAAGAGTTTCAAATGAGCACATGGGAAAACCTTGGATTTCCCATCCATGGACAAGTTGTGGGTAGAACTCAAGAAATTTATGCATGACATGTTTGTACTTACAATCAATACTATCGAAACTCCATGTCCTAGTATGAATATTGTTTTTAATAGGATGGACTCCCTTCATTTAACAATATGATAAAACCACATCAATCTTCATTTTGGTATTAAGGACTATTATAATGTTATATGTATTATGTTTATGTATAGATTGTTTTCATTTAATAAAATCAAATACTTCTTAACTCAATTCTAGCATGCTAAGTGTGCAATTCCAAAATTCATATTTTATATTCTTAAAATCCAAGTATTGAATCTATCGATATATATTACCGATATTTTTTTTACCATATTTATTTCAATTATACTTACAAAATAATTTTAACATGTGTATTCTTGCTTATTTTGTCATTCTTTGAAGTTTTCCAAGCATTCCCATCAATTTTGAATAATTTTCGTCTCACCAATATTTATGTAAAAATATCCACCGATATTTCTGATATATCCGTAAAATCCAAATACCGATATATCCATGTTTACTGATATTTCAAACAATGGGTCTTACTCAACAATGGAAAAACGTATATCACTCCTATATATGGAACAAAGAAACTTACCATATACGAAAGTAGCCCACTAATATTTTATAAGAGAATATTTTATCTCATGACAATGATTGACGGACAATCTATACTTGTGAATGTAGCATTAAATCAATACCGATACTAATAATTGAGAAACGATTTAGAAAAGAAATATGGATTGTACTACTGCATACGGAAGGAACACTTTTACTTTAAGTCATTTCATCAAATGAAAATTAATCTTAATCAATAAGATTTATAATGATCTTGTGGGAAGTGCGTGAACAAAATTACTTCTCAATGTAATCTAGTTACTTTTCAATTAGATTTAATTATCTTCTTGATTGATCTAATTTAAAGGAAAAAAATTACTTCTTTCAACTCAAATTTTCATTTAGATATATTTTTTTTTCTAGTACTAAAATCTCAAAAGAAGTAATATATATAACAATGATGCTTGTTCACTAAAGAAGTGTGACGTTTGGAATTTATTCAAATATGACTTCTAAGTGGGTCTAGAAAAAGAATAAAGTTACAAAATTATAAAATTGAAAAAGAAGGAACAAAAAGTTTATGCACCCAGTTTGTCAGAACAAAGACTTGTAAAATTAACCATAAACATTGCTTTAGATGTTCTTTTATGGGTCCTTAAAGAGTTTTTTTTTTTTTTTTTTTTTTTTCAAGCTAAATTAAATATTCCCTTCCAACCCAATGAAGGGAAAAGGAAAATGGAATTATCTTGTCCTCATTGCACCTTTATGATATCCATTCACCTTTTCTTTTTTATAAAGTTGGTGATATAAAAAGTTATTTGATGGTTATAAATACTAGATCTTGAAATAGCTTGTGAAATGAGTCTAATATACTTGGAAAGAATCCTCTAGAAGCCCTTTCTTAATTATATGTATAGGTTTTTCATAAAAAATTAATTACAACATCGTTAAAGTGCCTATTCTCATATCTTATTCCGCAAAATTTTGTTATAGTTTAACCATTACTACTTTTCTAGAGAATCTCACATCAACACTAAAAGGTGTTTGATTATTAACATTATAAAATTTTTTATATTTGTAATTGAAGTGTTTTATATATCCAAGTGAATATGATACGGAACCTCTAAGCTAATGAAAGGTAGAGTACCTCCGCAAATAAGGCTCAATCAATGTTAGCAGCCAGCCAATGTGGGGCATTGGACTTTTGTTTGTCCTATGTCAAAAATCCTTAGTAAATTGTTAATGCCCATATTTATGTTTCAATTGCTGATTCCCAATCTCGCTTTGAAACCAAATGATGCGAGACCATATACACTCCCTAAAGCCTAAGCTAATAGGAGGTAAAGGTAGCTCCACATAACAGGTCCAACCAACATTAATCAGTTGATGTTGGAAATAGACTAATGAGGTTCTAATGCAATGAAAAAAGCAAATAAGCTTAAAGAAATAACCATTCCAGTAAGTAGTAACACCTAACATATTTCTTTCTTCTCACAGTTTTTAAGATCCAAGTGAAACTACTGAATTGCTCCTCTGATAGTGTAAAATTTCTCTTTATAAAACAAAGAGTTTATATACCATATACTCCTTAAAGATCCACTTGAAAGAATTGGTAGAGAGTAGCATTGCATTATAGATTAATATTTGAGCTTCCAGTATTTCCCATGAAAAAAGACGAGGGAAAAGGTGTTGACACAAATGCTTCTTTCCTAAAGGTGACCCAATAGCATCTTTTCTATATAAAGTTGAGTCTGTTTCTAGCTTTCCCAAAGCAAAAACATGAGAATGGCTTCACTTAGACTACTTGATTCAATTCCTTCTCCAGCCCAAGATAGTGAGAGACTTAAGTCTAGCTTTACAAGGTCTTTCTTCTTTTTCTTTTCTTCTGCCTTCATTTATCTGTTCAGTTTTTTTATGCATATAGACCAACATAATGTAATGATTGTATGAAGTTCAAATCCTCTTGGTTACTTTTTTCTTGGTTCTGTGGATATGGGTAGGGAGAGGAGTGGATGAAAAAGTGATAGTATGGATATTGGGACACAGGAATGGAATCCAAAGGAAGCAGATCAAAGACACTTATCAACAGCTTTATAAAGAGTCCATCATCCATCGTCTTCAATCTAAACTTTCTGGTGTGCTCAAGGTACTTTGTGTTCATACCTTAGCCCCAATTTTATGGAGGATGATTGATTTTGGTTATATACATGAGCTATATGAATGGCAATTAATGGTTCTAATTACATGTCTAATAAATAATTTGAATGGAGCTGGTCAGATAATATGGTAGATTTATGACTATCATTCTAATAAAATGAAATGCTCTTAAAAATAGATTAGTTTTCTTTCCCTCTGACAAATCTTATTGTCCCTTGGATCTCTAGATTGATACAACTTATCAATAATTATGGACCTATAAATGGTTCAAATTTTTACATAGTTCTTAGTCATGTACAAATTGATGAATGAGTTATTCAAAACTATATAATAAATGTTTGATAACAGACAGCAATGATCTTGTGGATGAATGAAGCCCCCGAAAGGGATGCGATATTGGCAAACAATGCCTTGAAAAGGAAGAGGAAGAAAATAAATCAGTTGCAGGTATTGGTAGAGATAGCATGTGCATCATCCCCGGACCATCTAATGGCAGTGAGGCAGGCTTACTACTCTTTATACGAATGCTCTCTGGAAGAAGACATCACATCCAACATCTCAACTTCTCTCCAAAAGGTGATATATCATGTTAGACTATTAATTAATTTGAGTCAATAATATTATATCAAACTAATTTAAGTTACAGCTTTGACAGTATCATTTCACCATGATTACTTATCATTAATATTGGGCTTACCATTTCAAATTCATGACTTTTCATCAACAGAAAAGCATGTCAAAATAAGCTTAATCCTAATACATAGGAGGTATGCACATGATACAAGGACCATTATGTGTGCTATTTATGTGATTTCCCACATATGAAAAAGTTCCCAATGCTATATATATAAATTGAAATTCTCTTAATGGTATAAATGTGTTTTAAAGCTCCAATAACTTATTAAACCCAGAGCAAACAATATGTATATGGGAGCATGTTACGGACTAATATCAAAGGTGACTCTTAATCCTGGTGTGTGACTTTGTTTGTCTGATTCTACAAGGGATGTCCATTTATTTGGCTTCACAAACTCGTACAAATGACATAACAAGGACATTGTGTCTGCCAAGGTGGTAGGGTGATTATAATACCACACATCCAACATAGGAAAATTTTTTAGACATTATATATATAGTAGACTCCTCTTAGTGTAGACACGTTTTAAAACCATGTGTATTCATTAAGTACAAAGCAGATACTATTTATATGGGAGGAAATGGGTTGGTATAATTTATATATACCATTGTTATAATCTTCTAGCATTATACGTTTTCACTCCCTAGATTGACTTGTATTGTGGGTGATGCATAACTTCTAGTGGGTCTAGTGAGCTCATATAGGCATGATAGAGAATTGGTGGACTTTAATCTTGCAAAATCTGAGGTAGCTAAGCTACATGAAGCCATTGAAAAGAACCAATTAGATCATGATGATGTTGTGTGGATACTGACAACAAGGAATTTCTTTCAACTTAAAGCAACTTTTGTGTGCTACAAGCAAAGCTACGAAGTTGCTATTGATCAGGTTTGACTTCTAGACAATCAATAGGTAGATTAATTCCTTTCTTTTCTTTTTTTTTTTTTAATACTAAAAATTAACTTTTATAAATTTTTGACAGGCCATTAATAGCAGTGGAAATGGTGATTTGGGCTCTATATTGCGAGGAGTAATTTTGTGCATTGTTTCCCCAGAGAAACATTTTGCTGAGGTGATGGAATAATAGTTAAGGGAAGAGAAGAAAAACTTTGGACCTTAGAAATCCAAGTTGTTAGTCTTGTTCCAAACTATTGTTAGGCTAAAACAATTTCTCTTCTCTTCCCTTTTTTGTCTCAGCAAACCAAACACAGCAAGATTAATGTGGTTTTGCCATTTGTGAGTTTAATTCAGGTGTGCACATAAGAAACTTCTAAATGTTTGTTGAAGTTGCTTTAATGCATGCCATTGGATGTTCAAGAAGGTCTGAAACTATTCCAATGGAAGACTTTCTTCTTCCATGAAAGTTCGTATTTCTTTTATTAAAGCTTAATATGTAAGCTTCTCATGAGCATTATCTTTCTCTATTGCATGATCCATCATCAGGTCATTAGAGCCTCCACTGTTGGGTACTGGACTAAAGATGAAGATTCATTGACAAGAGCAATTGTGACTCAGGCTGAAATTGATATGACGAAGATCAAAGGAGAGTACTTCAAAATGAACAACACCAGTCTCGATGATGTAGTTAGACGTGATGCATCAGGGGTTTACAAAAGCTTCTTGATGGCCTTAATTGGAGCAAAAATTTGATTCTCTTGACCAAGTGTCTGCTGTTGTTCTAAATCACGGAAAACTGGCTTTATTCGGGATATATTTCCCTAATTCCCCATTGTACCACAAAAGTTGAATTATAAGAACCTTCTGAACGTTTATCTTAAAAGTTTGACCGTAAACCCAAGTATATATATGGTCTTAATCAGCTAATCAAACTAATTAAGCAGCCATTTCCAACCTTCGAAGCCTTTTGGACCATGAAATAGAATAATTAATTTAGTCTTTTGATGTTGATTTTAGTCAATCCATATTTGTCATTCACTTTTCCTTATGAGAGGGTTCGATTCTTGATATCCTCCACTTCAATTCATTCTTTTTTAATTAAAGCTCTTTTGGTCTCATCAACTTGAATGATCTCTTTGCCCTTACAAATTGTCTAAAAATCTCAAACTCATTCAAAAGTCAAGCCCTTCACATGGCAGGTGGTAAATAGAAGGTTAATACAAAAGAATTGCAATAGAAGAGGAGACTTTACAAGAACCACAACTCAGAGTGATGTGTTACGCATAAGAAGAGAAGGGAATTAATGGATCATCTATGTCTACATTGCTTGATGCGGTATTGACATTATGGCATTGAATGTTGAAACTTATAGGGATTGATTGAGTTCCAACTAGAAGTGTGGTGGAGATGCTAACTACTTTTGATCAATTCTTTGGAAGCTTTCCTAGATGTATAAAGTTATTTGGTGCATTGGTAGTACTATCTTATTATGGACTAAAAAGAAATATAATTAGAAAAGTTTTTATGATAGACTAAGCACCTTTAAGTCATTGTGGAATTTATTCTATTTTTCTTCATCCTCTTGGTCGACAACTTGTGTGATATTTGAGCGAACTCCTATGTGCATACCATGAATCATGTTGGAACACTAGTACTAACCCTCTTGAAATATGTTGGAGAGGAACTAGCCATTGAGTAAGAGACTTTAGCCTTATTGGAAGGCTAAACAATAGCAAAAGTTGAGGATCTCTCTAATATTCTAGTAGATGAAGATTCGAGGATGGTAATATCTTTAATAAAGAAGAAAAAAGAGTTCTATTAAAGTTATATGAGAGGTCTTCCTAAGTCTTTGATATTACCTTAGAGATGTGATGCTTCTTTTATCGGATTCTTTACTTAGTTAATCAAGTGGCCTAATCATTGATAGAGAGGTAAACAAAATATTTGATCTCTTTTTTGAGAATATTCTACTTCTAGGAGGAATTGATGGTTGTAATATATTTCTTGCTTTTAATAAAGTGTTACAAGATTATTACAATGGGGAAGACATTTTCATGGTTCTTTATCTAATTAATAATTAAATGCTTTTGTTTTTTATAAAAGAAATCAAAATATAACATCTAGAGGTCTATATTCTTAATCTTTCAATAAGTGAAATTCATTTTCATTTTATGATCTTGAACCCTATATCTATTTATATGATAGAAAGATTTTATTTATAGTTAAATGAATCATGGCCAAAAATATAATGTAGTTATACGGAGCAACTTTACAATTTAATCTTTTAACGTTGTGTTGGATATCTTGATTATTGGTATGTGTATGTAATAGAATGTGACAACAAATTTTATTGAATTTTGGTGAACCAAAGTCCTTAATTTCTTTTAAAATATTTAAAAAAAATCAATGTTATCACCTTGTATTATAACAAGTGGCTTTAACCTTTATAAAAAAAAAAAAATCCATGGTCAATACTATGGTTTTGATTCTTAATTAACTTCAAGTGGGACTGTCCACACTTGCCCTCGACATACATATTAAGTTCACAAAAACCAAAGATTACACCAAATTTTAAGAAATGTATGTTGTATAGAATGTAACAATATTGATTTTTTAGAAATTGAAAATTAATTTTAGCCAAATACTAAAATAAAATTTCATCCAAACCAAGGGGTCTTCTCACCCTGTACTATCATAAGACTCCTTAATTAGAATCAAAGGTATTCCAAGCAAAGGCACCTTGGACTGTCTAATCTTGCTTCAATGACATTAATCCAAAATCATAAAATTTTTATTTTCATTTTGTATACAAAAAGATTTAACGTAGTTTAATTCCCATATTTTATTTTCCTTCAACCAATCAATTCAATTTGTTGATATTTTCATGAAGTTGTTAGAAATTTATTTTAGGTTGTGGAATATAGTTCGTATTGAATTTATTCTCCAATACAAGACCATGTTAATGATAAATTGTTGATTTGATTTTGGTACCATATAGATAAAGTCTTACCACATGAAAATTGTTTTTTTTCTTTTAAATAATGAAAAGTATCTTTAGGTGTTGTATTACTTTAATTAAATTACTTATTTATTTGTAAAATTTATTTTAGAGTTTTTATAATTCAATTACGACTACAATCCTTTCTTATTTTTTTCTTCTCCCCTTAGTTCTTAGTATTTTCTTTGAAAATGATTGTCCAATTATATTTCCTAGGACATATTGCTTGCTAGTGGAATTATAGGGTAAACATTGGTTAGTATTCATAACTAAACTATTTTTTTAAAAAAATTATCATTAAAGCACTATGGAGCAATTGTAGAAAGACCTAATTAATCCTAATGAGGGTTCCATGGTCCTTCCGAGCGTTCATATTCACTTTTTCAAAGTTAGAAGACCTAAGCTTTCTTTTCTTGGGTTAGAAGAAAGAGCATTAATCCTAATGTCTATATTTATTCCATTATTAACTCGTTTGCTTGGGAACTAAGTAACTCTATACCTCCTACATATAGCTTTAGTAATGATAAAAAGAAAAAGGAATAAAGTGCATGTAAAAGTAGCTATAATACCTTTCAAACGGCAACGAGTTTTATTTTACTTTATTTTTAAAAATCATAAATTTGAAAGTGTGTAAATTAAATAATAGCTTCATGCACCTAGATTTATGATACCCGTTTTGATTTACATAACATTCTTTGGGACCCTTAAAGATTTTCTAAGCCAAAGGAAAGGTGGAAACAATCTTCCCATACATTATTGCACTCCCATAAATCCCATCACCTTTTACTTTTCCAAAAAGTTTACCCTTCGAAAATGTTAATCTATCTTGGATCTATTTACTTGGAAGACTTAAATCATGTAAAAATATCCTTGAAACAAACAACTTAGAATAAGAACTAAAATGTAACATCAACCTACCTCAAACCCCTAGGTTGCTTGAAAGATTTCTATGATTCCATCACACTATACACGTCTATTTTAAGAATCATGATTTAGTTGACCCATTTTTGAGCTTAAGAGTGGTATTATTGCACCTCAATAATTCCTCCCTCACCATGATGCTCACATGACCTTTAATTGTGATACCACTTGTCAAATCAAGTTTTGACCACTTTATTTGAAAATCATTTAGCATTTGGCGATAGTAGACCAAATCTTTTTTTGCTTTCAACATCATACCCTATGACTTGTTCTAAGAGCCATCATTTGAATAACTTATCTCCGAACTTAATTATATTTGCATAAAAATGCTCTTGATTCAGACATTACATTTGTTTCTACTACTCTATTTTGCATAGAATTACTCTCTAGAATTGTGCAAAATATTGGTCTCCCTAGGTTGGATTTTTTTTTCCAAAAATCTATAAGAAAAGAAAAGATTTTTTTTTTCTTTTATAATTTTATAAAACTAATATAATTGAAACTATAAACAATTTCCCCTTTCCACATCATTATCTGCATAATAAATTCACTTCTCATGCATCTTCAAAAGCAATTTGATTTGGAAACTTAAGTTGCAACTATTTCAAAGCTATGCATTCTTTTTTTTTTTTTTTTTCAGTCCCCAAACGATATTTTTCTCCCTTTTAAAGGGAAGCAATATACTTTTATCATGCTCTGTCACATGTGTATACTATGTTGATTTGTCCAATTCTCTTTCAACTTCAATTGGATTTCACAAATCCCAAATGGGGTTAGGCCTAGTCATTATATTAAGTGAAAACATATACAATAAAGCTATAAAGTGAAAGTTGGTCCATTTGGAAGTCAATTCAAGTCTCACCAACCTCATATTGCAGTAGAGATTTTCCAACCAAGCTTGATCTGATCGGATTTGACCGATTCTTCCTTAACCTGCACGTCAAATGTAAGACTAATTCCTTCTAGATTTTATATGCTTTATAATTATCACCACATCAATCACATAGTGAATTTATTAAGCATGAAATGAAATTAATAAAGTAAGAAATTGCTTTGATACACCGACCTTCAAAAGTCTCTCAAATGGGCCCTTCTTTCTTTGTGAAGGCTCATTCAACTTGTTTGATGAATGCCAACTTTTGACATTACTTTCTTTGTAAAGTAATTATTTTATTTTCTATTGAATAGAAAAATTTATAAATTGTAACTTTTGACATTAGAAATTTTGGGCATTTGTATGTTAATGGGCAAATTAATTTATTTGACTTAGCACATAAAAAATGACGAAAAAATAGATGGAATACATTTTTCCTCCATTTATATTGTCGTCCAACAAGTATTAATTTCAAATAATATTTTTCTTAAATTATCATCATATTTGTAATTTTTATATTTTTTTATACATTTTTCTCCCATCCTTTCGTTTTGGATATGCAAACCTTCAAATTGTTTCCATGATGTCAGCAATGGCATCTCCTACAAATCATATAATGCTCTTGTAAAATAAAAGGTAATCGTAAGATATGAATCTCATATGGGGAATCCTCTTTTAAGGATTTCATTTGATGAGTTGTTTACATTGCGATGAAGATTACTTGTTGGTTTCCCATCAGAAGTGAAAAAGAAAAAACAAAAAAGAAATAGAAAAAGAATAAGAATAAAGAAGGGAGAGAAAGGGAGAGGAAAGAAGGGGTTGACACAATGGATCTTTTTCAAAAAGGAGAACAAATAAGTAAATGAATAACACAAGCTTTTCTCTATAAAGAGTGGTTCTCATTTTGGTAAAGAAAAATATGAAAAATGGCCACACTTAGACTGCCTGATGTAGTCCCTTCTCCAACCCAAGACAGTGAGAGACTTAGAGTAGCTTTACAAGGTTTCTATCCCTCTTCTTTTTCTTCTTTCTTTCATTTCTCTTCATCTTCTTCCTTAGGTTTTTTCATTTTTCATCAACAGTGTTAGAAGGTATATAGTTCAGAATGATATATATATATAGCAAACTACTTTATTATTATGATTATTATTTATTTATATGCTTGTTTGTACGTAGGGTGGGGAGTGGACCAGGAAGTGATAATATGGATATTGGGACACAGAAAAGCAGTTCAAAGGAAGAAGATCAAAGAGACTTATCAACAGCTTTTTAAAGAATCCATCATTCATTGTCTTCAATCTACACTCTCTGGTGTACTTGGGGTACTTTGTTTTCATATACTTCTCTGTTTTAATTTTATGAACAAAAAATTTTTAACCTTCAACCATCGCTAGCTGTTAGGAATTAAGTTAGGTGAAATTAGATGGCTCCATAGCATGAAAAACGATATCAAGCATAGGTAATCAATTAAATGGGGACACATCTAGGTAGACTCCAGATACATGATGATCATTCTCATATATAAAAAATAGAATTAAGGATACATTGATTAATGAAAACTAATAATAGGAGAAATACAATCAAAACACTGCAAGTTCTTTAATGAAATATATATTTCATTCATACATAATAATAAGAGTACAATCTGGCCTTTATAGGCTTTTGGATACTACTGAATCTAACTATTAGAATTAAGGATACAAATATTTTCCTAACAACCAAAAAATAAAGAGATATTTACAACTGAATATATAAATTTTCTAAATATTCCTACACTCTTTAAGCTGGATTGTAGAAATTGTACATCCCCAGCTTATCTATCAACTTTTCAAATAGTGGCCTACTTAGGCCTTTTGTCAACACATCAGCAACCTACTTGGTTGTAGGAATATAAGTTATGCAAACAACTCCTTTATCAATCTTTTCCTTGAAGAGGCGACGATCAACTTCAACATGCTGAGTTCTATCATGATGAACTGGACTATGTGAAATATTTATGGTTGCTTTATTGTCACAGTAAACTTCCATTGACTCCTTGACCATAACTTTTAACTCTTTAAGTATCATTTCTAGCCACAAAATTTTACATATTGCATGTGCGATTGCTCTTAGTTCTACTTTGGTACTACTCCTAGCAACCATAATTTGCTTCTTACTTCTCCATGTTACAAGGTTTCCCCAAGTCAATGAGTAATAACCTAAAGTAGACCTCCAATCATCCATTAAACCTACCTAGTCTGCATTAGTATAGACTTCAATTAATGCTTCTTCCAAAAGTTCCTTTTATATATCTCAAGATTTTGTGAATTGCTTCCATATGCTCACCTAATGGTGCATGCATGAACTGGCTAACATAACTTATTGTAAAGGCAATATCCGACCTAGTATGAGATAAATAAATGAGTTTTCCCACCAATCTATGGTATGTTCCTTTATTCACAGGTCCTTGAGCTGATTTGGTACTCAACTTGGTACTTGGATCCAGTGGTGTATTAGTCGGTTTGCAACCAATCATACTTGTTTTCTTTAAGAGATCTAAAACATACTTCCTTTGAGATATTGAGATCCCCTCATGGCTCCTTGCAACTTCCATTTCGAGAAAATAATGTAAGCTTCCTAGATCCTTCATCTTAAACTCCAAAGCTAGTTTTTTCTTTAATTGTTCTCTTTCTCCCTTGTCATTACTAGTTAAGATGATATCATCCACATAAACTGTGAGAATAGTTACCTTCTCATTTTTATGCTTATAAAATAACATATGGTCTAAGTTAGCTTGAGTGTATCCTTGATAATGTAGAGACTTTGAAAACCGATTGAACCATGCATGAGGAGATTGTTTCAAGCCATAGAGTGACTTTCTGAGTTTGCAAACTTTTCCAACTTTGCTTTCCTTGTCAAATCTAACCGAAAGGTTTATATAAACTTCTTCCTCTAATTTGCCATTAAGGAATGTGTTTTTCACATTCATCTATTGGGGAGTCCAGTCTAGATTTGTTGTAAGTGAGAAAAGAACTCTAACAATGTTTAATTTGATAACAGGAGCAAATATTTTATAATAATCAATCCCATAGATCTGAGTATACCCCTTCGCTACAAGCCTTACTTTGTATCGTTCAATTAATCTATCAACTTTGTATTTGATGGTGAATACCCATTTAGATTCCACTGGTATTTTCTCTTTAGGATTTTGAACTATGTCCCATGTTCTATTTATTCTAGGGCTTCCATTTCCTCCATGATAGCCTGTTTCCAAGTTGGATTCTTCAATGCCTCTTCCACATTCTTTCGAATAGCTTCATCTAAAAGATTAGTGCAAAGTGACTAAACTAAGGAAGATAAGGGTTCATATGCCACAAAGTTCGAAATTAGGTGAGGCATACATGATCTAGTTCTCTCCAAATTTCCTTCCAAAAAATTCTTTTTGTTAAAAAATTTTCCACTTGAATTCTCCCCCTGAATTTTTTCTAAAAAAAATGAGTGTCTTAAAAAAAATGTTACATTTAGAGATATGAAATATTTTCGTTTCTCACCGGAATAACACCTATATCCTCTTTGAGTGGTTGAATATCTAAGGAAATACACTAGTATTCTTAGGATCCAATTTTGAACAGGATGGATCATGATTGTGGACAAACTCTAAACACCCAAAAATTTTGAGATCAAGACTTGAGAACATGCAAGACTTTGGATAGAACTCTTGAAGATAGTTTAATGGAGTTTTGTAATTTAAAACACAACTCAACATGCAATTTATTAAATAACATGCAATAAGAATGACATCCCCCTAAAGATATTTTGGAACATCACATTGAAACAATAACGACCTAGCAACTTCTAACAAATGACAATTTTTTCTTTCTGAAATCCCATTTTGTTGTGAAGTGTTGATGTAAGAACTTTAATGAATTATGTCATGTTTGATAAGAAACTCATTCAGTATAGAATTTAAGTATTTTGTATTATTATCAGTATGAAAAACCTTGATGTCTTTGTTGTATTGAGTTTTTACCAAACTATGGAAGTTTTTAAAGACTTTTTATTTTTTATTTTTTTTGTTTCAAATTTATCTTTCAAAAGATAAACCCAACACAATCGAGTATGGTCATCAATAAATGTAATAAGCCAACATTTGTTAGTAAGACTCTCAGACACGAGGGGGGCCCCAAATATTGTTATGAATCAATGCAAAAGGTTTTGAAGCACGATATAAATGAGAAAAATAGGAACCATGCTTGTATTTTGCTAATTGGCAAACTTCGAATTGAAATGAGTCATTATTTTTAAACAATAAGGGAAAAAGATGTATTAAATACAAGAAATTTGGATGTCCTAGGCCACGATGGAAAAACATTATTTGATCACAGGAGAGAAAGAGAGATTGCACACCGCATTATGAGCTTGACCATTCACCAAAAAATTCTTCTCAAAGTGGTATAATCCGTTAAACTCCTTAGCATTGCCAACCGTCCTTCCCAAGATTCGGTCGTCAAAAACAACACAATCGGTAGGAGAAAATTTTATCAAACAATTCAACTCTTTAGTAATTTTACAAATAGAAATTAAATTGGAAGACAAAATTGACACATGAAGAACTTCCTTAAGTGAGATCATAGGACTTATCTCAATGTTGCCAATTCCAGCTAGTCATATAGGATCCATTTGCAAATTTGACTCTCTGATTCCTGGAGCATGGAGTATAAGATGAGAATAATTTCTCACAACCCATCATGTGATTTGTAGCCCCAGAGTTTATGATTCATAGTTCACTTTTCCTAGTCAAACCACTGAAAGTAGTTAGGGGAAAACCTTTTTACACCATTAGTAAGGTACTAGATATCTGATTTCCATATATTATTTTGTTGAGATACTCCATTTGTTCTTTGGTGAGAGTGACATCAAGTGCATGTGTCTTTTGACGTTTCTAGCTCTTGACTTATATGGAGACCTTTTGTGTCACATCGTCCTCTTGCACTCCTTGGTACCTAATCAACTTGTTTACCATGGATTTCTCAGCAATTATCTCTAGTATGATGTGGTTTTTGACAATGATCACACCACAACTATCCATTCTTTTGGGTGTTTGATCGACAAACAACAAGAGTAGAATTTTCCATGATATGAGCTGATGAATTTCCTAGTATAACACATTTGCGAGTTTCTTCATGTTGAACTGTTGCAAAGGCTTCTTCAATGGACGGAAATGGTTTCATTCCAGCAAGTCTCACTTCAGTCCATCTAGATTCTTGTTAAGACTACCAAGGAAATTGTAGACTCAGTCTTTCTTTTTCATCTTCCAATACATCACCACATTTTTAGGGTCACGCCACTAGCAATTGTTGAAGAAATCTAATTCCTGTCACAATTTGGTCAAGGAATTGAAATATTAAGTCACGTCTATCTCACCCTATTGTAGGTCACAGGCTTTGTTTCGTAGCTCAAGCATTTGAGACGAATATTCAGGGTCTAAGTAAGCCAAATTTATAGCATCCTAGATTCCTTTGGTGGTCGGATAAAATAGGTATGTGTCTCCAATCTTGTCTTCCATTGAGTGTATTAACCAAGCTATAACCATTGAGTTTTGAGCATCCCAATTGGAGAATAAGGGATCGTCACTCTTTGGCTGGGACATGGTACCATCAAGGTAGCCAATCTTTCCTTTACAACAAATTACTATTTGAACGGATCACAACCATTAAAGAAAAAAATTTATGTTCAATTTATGTGTCATGATTTGCAAGGTCAGATTGTCAGAAAGGTAGTGGGAATAATTTTAGAGGTTGGCTAAGAGTCATCATCATTGCTTGCTCCTGTCATCGATTGTTTTCCTTAACTAATTGTTAGCTTCAAAAGCTCTCATACCATGAAAATTAACAATAAGAGAAATACAAGCTAAAACACTACAAGTTGTTTAATGAAATATATATTTCATTCATACATAATAATAAGAGTACAATCGGGCCTTTATAAGCTAATTAGTCCCACTATTTTTGGTACAATTGAAACTAACTCCTAGAAATAAGGAAACGGATATTTTCCTAACAACTAGATAATAAAGAGATATTTACAGCTAAATATATATATCTTCTAAATATTCCTAAACAAGGCTGTTTAAGATGAAGATTTTGATGTTTTATGTATCATATTGTGAAGCACATGCTAATTTGTTGATGACAGTTGACATATATTATCATAGATGATTCGCGTGTAACTCCAAATGGGTCATTTAATCAAAAACATTTATAAAACCTATGACCTCATGCTAATGTAGCAAAGCTACTATAGTATAGTGGCTCTAGGGTCGAACTCCGGGATGGGTTTTCATTCTACCAGTGATATATTCAAAATTAGAAATTGTATTTAATGATTTCCTTAATCAAAAACTTAAAGTTTAAAAGAAAATAAAATTTGTTTTGAAAGTGTTTGAAACTAAACTAACATAAACTAATTAAAAATGGAAGAAAGAAAGTCTCCCGGAGCTAAGGGTTGCTAGGATCAAGTTTAGAATAGAAAGTGGAAAATTCCGGATTTTTCTCCTCGCATTGGGGATTTAACCTATAGTTATTTTCCGAACCGGTATAGGTTTGACAATGAAGATTTAATCCATAAAAGATCAATAGAAATGGTAGTCAAGGTCCATTAATGGCTTAAGATACTATGGGTCTTCACCTTGAATCACTTTCCAATGACTCGTACATGATAACTAATGGACTAATATGAATCTAACAATAAGCATCCATAAAGACCTGAAGCTTACCATGTATTGATCATTCAAAGTGATTCTAAGGGGTTTAAAGCAAAACTTTGGATTTAGAAGCCATTTATGAATTCCAACTACCTGAATTTAATGCATGGAAGCTTTCCACCTTTTCATCTGGACTTTTCACCTAGCTTCCTTTACTCCAAGAAACCGAAAGTTTAGCCTCTCATCCTCCGGGCAAACATCCTTAGAGGTTGTTTGGCTTCCAAGAAAAAGAAAATAGTAAAGAGCAAAGAGAACGAGAGAGCTCTGTAAAATTCTCAGTGTAAAAACGTAATACGTATTCCATATATTCCAAGAGGTGATTTCCACCCCTTATAAAGTCTTTACAAAAGCCAAAGCTTATGATTGGTTAGTTACAAGGATAATAAAGGAAATTACATCACAAAATACAAAGGAAAATATCTAAAGTGGAGTCGGCAAAGGGCAGAGTAAAATTCGCAACACGCATGGGTTATGCGAACCATATGCGAATGTTATGCGAATTTCGCATAACCTCTTGTGGAATGCGAAATTTTCGCATAACCTGGAGCAGTTGGCTTCCGAAGGCCATATCTTCCTCATTTCAGCTCCAAATCGTACACGGTTTGAAGCGTTGGATTCTTGACTTCCAGATCTTTGAAATGGTATATAGTATGTAAAAAATGGACTTCGGGAAGTGCTCCAAAAGTGTGAAAGAAGACTGCAGCTGCTACATCTTGATTTTTTTCACTTTGCTTCTCTTTGCTTCTCTCCTTTGCTTGACTTGTCTTAATGATCCAAAAAGCTGTCAAAACATTAAAACTAGCCACAAATATGATTAGAAGATATTGCTAGGTCCTTAACATGCCAATTGGACTAAAGATGGAGAACTACTACACAAAAGTGCTTAAAACATAATGCATTAAAGGTGTAAAATAGCACTTTTTGGGTAGTAATCAATAGATATAAAGGGCATTGGGCTAGTTAGCTTCGCAGAAATTGAGTTCTCTCTCTCTCTCTCTGAAAGTGGCAGTCCTTTATTCTTGTCAAAAATTGAAGGAAGGAATGGTGTTCTATACAGCCTGACCTTAAATCCCATACCATTTTGCATCTGTCTATGCCTTCATTATTTTTCTTTAAAGGCAGATTAGGGTTCAATCCCTAGTTGAGTATAGGAGAGTATTTCTGGTAAAAGATTGTCCCCTTCATGCATATCTACATTGGCATCATCTAATGATGATTATGAGCCTAAAATATTTAATTCGCAGAAGCTAGTCTTCCCCATGTGAAACCCCATGCATATGGGACCATAATAGGTATTAAATGTTTCATAATAGAAAGCAATGTCCTATTGGATGGAAGAACCGCCTGAAAGGGATGCCAAGTTGGTAGAGAAGACCTTGAAGAGGGGGAAGGCGGGCATCACTCAACTGCAAGTCATTGTCGAGATAGCATGCGCATCATCTCCTAACCATCTAATGGCAGTCAGGCAGGCCTACTACTCTTTATTTGATTGTTCCCTTGAAGAAGCCATCACATCCAAAGTTTCATCGTCTCTCCAAAAGGTGGTACACTCTCTTAGATATACAAGTCAAAATATATATGGATTTGTGATATCATGGTCATTTCTTTATTTTGTCCTATTAATAATTAAGAAAATATGTTGCAGTTTTAGGGTTTAAACTTATGCTTTATGCACACCATTTGCATTTCTATGAATGACTTGCAATGTGGGTCATGCACAACTTCTACTGGGCTTGGTGAGCTCCTACAGGTATGATAGAGAATTGGTGGATTTGAATGTTGCAAAATCTGAGGCTGCTAAGCTACATGAAGCCATTGAAAAGAAGCAATCGGATCGTGATGAAGTTATGTGGATACTCAGCACCAGGAATTTCTTCCAGCTCAGAGCAACTTTTAAGCATTATAAACAAAACTACCAAGTTCCTATCTACTAGGTTCAGTTTTTATATATGGTTAGTTAACAGATCTGTTCTAGTCATTTTCTTTTACTGAAAGTTGACACATATATACCTTCTTGACAGGCTATTATGAGCTCAGGGAGTGATGATTTGGGATCTCTATTGCGGGTGGTAATTTTATGCATTGATGCTCCCGAGAAACACTTTGCCGAGGTGGTGGAAATATATAAATAAAGAAAATAAAATTTTTTAAGCTTACCCTGACTTGGTATTATGCTTAGTGTTTCTTATGGTCTCAAATTGTGTGTCATGATGATTAAAAAATTTTGTCACCTTCCAAACAGAGTGATAGGATGCTTTTTGGAGTAATCTTAAGGAAGATTGGCAGTAAACTTGCTTAAAGTTATTGTCAAGCAAGCAAGCAATAGAATCGCGGAATAATGGAAGAAAACAATCACACAAGATTTACGTGGTTCGATCAAAGTGATCTACGTCCACGGGCAGAGAGCGAGCAATTCTATTTCACTATTGAAAGACGGCTCATGCACCTTCCGGTCCCTTTTTACGTTTTCCCAAGCCACCTATTTATAGAGTTTACAAGAGTTCTAGTTATCATATACCAACCCTAACCCTAAAACCCATTTAACAATAAGACTCGGCCCATTTAGCCTTAGCCCATGTTTTACAAGGATAGCTTCAACATATTACAAAGAAAAAATCAATTCAACTCAACAATTCTCCACCTTGAATTGAGTTTTCTTTCTTCTTTCAATTCAGAATATAGAGCTACTCATCTGCTACGCCCCGAAGGGCCTCAAGCTCAAACTTTGCAAACATTCACCAGTCCAAGCTATGCTTGAACTTTTCAATAGTAATTGGCTTAGTCAACATATCTGCAGGATTAACTTCCGTGGCAACCTTCTCAATGGAGAATAACTTTTCTTCGATCACATCACGAATAAAGTTCAACCTAACATCAATATGTTTTGTCCTCTCATGATAAACAGGATTCTTTGCCAAACACAAAGCACTTTGACTATCACAATAGATAACCGGCTTAGACAAATTCAAACCCAAGCTGCCAAGAAAACCATTTAACCACATACCTTCTTTCACCCCTTCTGTCAAGGACATGTATTCCGCTTCAGTTGTAGACAAAGCAACTATTGGCTGCAAAGAAGCTCTCCAACTAATAGCACACCCAAACAGAGTGAAAATATAACAGGTCAATGATCTTCTCTTCATGAGATCTCCTCCATGATCAGAATCAGTAAACCCAACCAATCCACTAGATACATCACCATTCCCATACACCAAGCATACACTACTTGAACCCTTCAAATATCGCATAATCCACTTGACGGCTTCCCAGTGAGCTTTACCAGGGTTACTCATGAATCTACTTACAACACTAACAGCAAAAGCAAGATCTGGTCTAGTGCACACCATAGCATACATTAAACTACCAACCACACTAGAGTAAGGCACACTCTTCATGTACTCCACCTCCTCATCAGTGCTAGGCAATGTACTATGATCAAATTTAAAATGTTGAGCTAATGGAGTACTCACCGGTTTAGAGTGATCCATATGGAAAGCCTGCATTAACTTCTCAATGTATTTTTGCTGTGAGACATACAACAAGCCTGCATCTTTGTCTCTCCAAATCTCCATCCCCAATATTTTCTTAGCTGCACCCAAATCTTTCATCTCAAACTCACTACTCAACAACTGTTTCAGTTTGTTAATTTCAGCTCGATTCTTAGCTGCAATCAACATGTCATCCACATATAGCAATAGATAAATAAATGAACCATCAGGCAATGTTTTAAAGTAAACACAGCTATCATACTGATTTCGCATAAACTCATGAGAAACCATAAATGCATCAAACCTCTTGTACCATTGCCTAGGAGATTGCTTCAACCCATACAAGGACTTCTTCAAAAAACACACATGATCAGGCTTTTCAGAATCAACAAATCCCTCAGGTTGTTTCATATAAATTTCCTCTTCTAGATTTCCATGCAGAAAAGCAGTTTTAACATCAAGTTGATCAAGCTCCAAGTTAAAAATGCTTACCATCGCTAAGAGGACCCGAATAGATTTATGCTTCACAATAGGTGAGAACACTTCATTGTAGTCAATCCCCTCCTTTTGTGAAAAACCCTTCGCCACAAGCCTTGATTTGTACTTAGGTGGTTCATCCTCTGAAATCCCATCCTTTATTTTGAAAAGCCATTTACAATCAACAGGTTTCACTCCTTCAGGCAAAGGCACAAGCTCCCAAGTTTGATTCTTTCTCAATGATGCCATCTCGTCATCCATGGAACTTAGCCACTTTTTCGAGTCTTTACTTTCCATCGCCTCCTTATACGACCTTGGTTCCTCCCTTCCTATCTCTTCAGCCACTGCTAAAGCAAAAGCAACAGGATTAGTGATGTTAGCACTAACACAATCCACATACCTCATAGGTCTCCGGATTTCCCTTCTTGGTCTATGTGCTGCTATACTCTGTGAATCATTCTGGTCG
Organism: Vitis vinifera; assembly: GCF_030704535.1. NCBI lineage: Eukaryota > Viridiplantae > Streptophyta > Magnoliopsida > Vitales > Vitaceae > Vitis > Vitis vinifera. The sequence goes on from NC_081817.1 coordinate 25,134,893, forward strand.
ATCACGGGCTGTTCTTCAGATGTGTCATCTACACCATTTTCCATTGGAGCATCGACCTCAAACTCCACCTTCTGGTTAGCACCCAGATTAGTTTTACTAGTACCTGCAAGATCACCAAACTCCTTCCTCTGGCCAAACATAGCAGATTCATCAAAGGTCATATCTCTGCTAATAATAAATTTTGGGGTTCTATCTTTAGTACACCACAGACGATAACCTTTCACCCCAGTCGCATACACTAGAAATATGCATTTCATTGCCCTAGGCTCCAGCTTGCCATCACTAACATGAGCATATGCAGGACAACCAAATATTTTCAAGCCAGAATAATTAGAGGGTTTACCGAACCATACCTCTTGAGGAGTCTTAAAATCAATTGCAGTCAATGGCGATCTATTTACCAGATAAGCAGCAGTGTTAACTGCTTCAGCCCATAACTTTTTCGACAACCCAGCATCTATCCTCATGCATCTAGCACGTTGTACAAGTGTTTGGTTCATCTGTTCTGCAACTCCATTTTGCTGTGGCGTATGTCGTACAGTGCGGTGCCTCACTATACCTTCTTTTCTACAAAACTCATTGAAATCCTTGTTACAAAATTCCAACCCATTATCTGTTTGTCTTGACTACTTTTCCAGTCCGTTTCTCCACCATAGTCTTCCACTCCTTGAACTTCCCAAACACTTCATCCTTTGCTTTCAGAAAGTACACCCACACCTTTCTAGAGAAGTCATCAATAAAAGTAACATAGTACCTGCATCCACTATGAGACTCCACCGGAGAAGGACCCCATAAATCAGAGTGAATATACTCAAGAACTCCATTAGTAGTGTGACTACCCATACTGAACTTCACCCTACGCTGTTTACCCATAACACAAGTTTCACAGAATTTCAGCTTCCCGGTCTCAGCACCACTTATCAGCCCTTGCTTACTCAAGATAGAGAGCCCTTTCTCACTCATGTGTCCCAATCTTCGATGCCACAACTCAGTACAATTATCTTTCTTCTCTACAGAATCAATAGCCATGGAGCTTAACACAGTCGTCGTTCCCAACACTGAACTTCCCATCAATGTGTAAATCCCATGCTGTAATCTGCCTTTCATCACCACAAGAGCTCCTTTTGATACCCTAAGAACTCCACCACTCCCAGAGAATGTGTACCCATTTTTATCCAGTGTACCCACAGAGATCAAATTCTTTCGTAGTCCAGGAACATACCAAGCATTCAATGTCCTAACCAATCCGTCATACATTTTAATCTGCACAGAACCACTGCCTTTGACACCCAGCTCCCCATCATCTCCCAACTTTACACTTCCGTTCCACTCTTTAAAAGTAGTGAACAGATCTCGTGAATAAGCCATGTGATACGAAGCACCAGTATCCAAGATCCATGATTCTGCAGAGCTAGATGTACTAACAGTTAAAACATCTCCTCCTTCTCCCTCGTCAGAACTATCCTGTTTTTCAGAATCTTTCTGAGCTACTACAACCTGCGCATTTCCATTCGACCCCTAACCAATTCCCTTCTGCCTTTGTGGACAGTTCTTTCTAAAGTGCCCTTTCTCTTTATAGTGAAAGCATCTCATTGCAGCCTTCGATTTAGAACGCGACTTACTACGTCCTCCACCATTTCGTTCCATGCTCCTGCCCCTACTCACAGTTAACCCAGTCTCCACACTGCCTTCCTCAGAACCAGAAACTAATTTCTGCAATTCTTTAGACTGTAGAGCATCCTTAACATCATTTATCGAGATACTATTCCTACCATACATCATAGTATCTACAAAATTTTCATAAGAGCTAGGCAAAGAACATAACAAAATCATGGCTTGATCCTCTTCCTCAACTTTAACACCAACTCCATTCAAGTCTAAAATAATTCTGTTAAAGTTGTTAAGGTGATCTCTTACCTGCATACCTTCTGACATCTTCAAAGTATGCAATTGCCTTTTCTGATAAAGCCTGTTGGTCAGTGACTTTTTCTGGTACTTGCTTTCAAACTTCCTCCACAAGCCAACTGCAGTAGTTTCATCAGCTACTTCCCTCAGAACTTCATCTGCTAGACTCAACAGAATCGCACTATGTGCCCTAGACACAACTTCCTCCTTCTCTACTGCTGTCAATCCTACAGGTAATGTTTCTTCCCCTTCTATTGCTTGTGCACACTTCTGCTGAACCAGAAGCGCCTTCATCTTCAGCTTCCACAAGGTGAAATCATTCGACCCATTGAACTTCTCAACTTCGAATTTCTGTGAAGACATTTTCCTTCTGCAGATCTGAACCCAGGTGTTTGTGGGCTCTGATACCACTTGTCAAGCAAGCAAGCAATAGAATCGCGGAATAATGGAAGAAAACAATCACACAAGAACAAACATAAGATTTACGTGGTTCGATCAAAGTGATCTACGTCCACGGGCAGAGAGCGAGCAATTCTATTTCACTATTGAAAGACGGCTCATTTAGCCTTAGCCTATGTTTTACAAGGATAGCTTCAACATATTACAAAGAAAAAATCAATTCAACTCAACAGTTATTAAACAGGAACATGATTTTGAAACTTATAAAAAGGTTCTGGTTGGTACAGAACTTCATCTTCTGAATGAAAGTCATTTTTCTTAAACTGCTTCCATCAAAAGATTTTCTTCGTACTTGTCAGAGATAATATTAAACTTTAAGCTTCTCGTGAAATTTCTTTTTCCTTTGTTTGAACCATCACCAGGTTATAAGAGCTTCCCTCAGTGGTCATCGGACAGATGTTCATTCATTAGCAAGAGCCATTTTGGCTCGAGTGGAAATTGACATGATGAAGATCAAAGAAGAGTATTTCAACATGAACAAGGTAAGTCTTGATGATGCAGTGGTACGCAAAACATCAGGGGGCTACAAGGACTTCTTGATGACCTTAATTGGAGCAAGAATTTGATTCTCACCGCACAATCTTAGCCTATTATAGTTGACTATACATTGCAAACTAGCTCTTTTTGGGAATTAATTAACTCATAATTTATTATGGTAAATAAGAGTGTTAGCTTGATATTCATTATTTTACTCCTTTTCTGGCCTATTCAGATTTGGGGGCATGAATCCATTTCCCTCGCATCCTAATTACTGGTTTCAGTTAGACATAGAAATTAAGTTTTATTATAGCCCAAAGTTTACCAAGTTTTGCTTTTTATAATTCTTTTAATAAGTTAAAAAACCTATCCAAAACTTCAACCACACACAGGGATGCACGATTTACCTAGTGGAAGTTACTCTAAGACTCATGTCTAGGACTTAATTTTTGGAAACCCCAAACCCAAATGTTTGAGTGTTGAATAAATGTGCTTCTACTGCTTAAGCGCCCCTTGTCAATGCTCGTGCACAATGATGAGCGATCTCAAGGAGCGTTTTTGCTCTCGATCAAGAATTTCTAAAACAGTTATCTTAAAAACACTCAACTTAAATACCCTAAAGTCTGTTATGTCGTTTGTTTAAAGTCAGTAGCTTTTATGAACCTTTCTATACTTCTTGTGTGTGTAATGGAGTGAAAGTCACAAAAAAATACAAGAAGTCCTCAATCAGGATTAATGGAATAAAATTACTAACTTAAACCAAAACAACCTAATGCACTAAAAACTCCTATATAACCAAATTTTACGTCCTTTCCTTCGGTAGAAACTCTTTTTAGAGTCTTTTGTCTCCAGATGCTTAAGCTCGGGTGTTTGGTGGCTACCTTCTAGGAAAGCAAATGAGATATGGACAAACTACGATCTTCAAATATTCAAGTGGTGTCCCTATGATATGGACAGCTGGTAATTTTTTAGGACTGGATTGGCTTAACAAGTGGTGCCCCTATGACATGGAAAGACTTGGACATGGGACAAACCCACCTATGTGCATGACCTACTAAAGGGTCATAGGTCCTTCCTCTAACCATAGCGTTTAGGAGGGTTAGTTGGTGATCAAAGGCTGGTTAGGCACAACCTCCTCCCATTAGAAAATTTATTGTAGCATGTCTAGCTAGCATTAAATAAGATAAGACTACAAGTCATAATTACAGTGTGAAAAGGGCTATTCCCTAAATCAATATGGAAACAATCATTACTTGAAATCACATATACAACTGAGAGTCACGAGGGAAGCTCGTCACCTATCAGCATAGCAACTTACCCAACCATCCATCACACCCCTAATAGTCTTAGATTTTGTATTATATCTCAGGACTTTTCTTTTTTAAAAAGTAAATAAAAAGAAATTCATTGCTCTTTAGAAATTTTTGAAAGTAGAAACCAGTAGTATATCCAAGAGTGCAAATATATCTTATTTATCCAAGAAAAATGATGTAACATTATGTGATTGAAACAAAAAGAATTATTGAGGGATCCAAAGATAAGTTTTCATGCCAAGTGTTCAACAGAAAAATAATCCCCCGACTTGCATATGAAGAGTATAATACATCCAAATTCTTTTTTCCCTTACATAAATTATGACCCAGACTCCATTTTTTTGACTCCATACCTTGATCGGGTTCACTTTGATGGTGGACTTAACCTTGCCTTGGATTGTAGCTAGAGGTTGGGATTGCAAGGTCAAAGATGGAATTTGAAGGGTCTTCTTTAATGTCAAGTGTTATGCCTATTGTGATCATTATTTTATGATTCCTTTTTCTCTCTCTTATTCCATTTTTATGTTTCACTTCTTTACACGTGTCTCTATTTTATTAGTCTAACTGTTTAAAGGAGAATCTTAGCAACGATTTTTGTCTTCTAGTAAGTTCATGATGGTGAGAATTCGGCCATAGCTTGATTCTTATGTTCACCTAGATCGTGTTGACTAGTACATGAGACATGACTGAATTCATTATGAGCTTTAGTTCGTATACATCTTTATACAAGAGCTAATTTGTGTTGACTTTTGGACAAACTTATCTACAGTAGATAGATTCCTAAATCATCTACTTCACTTGCCCATTTTTTCTCATGTGTAAGCTCCATCAAGGAGTTTTTGGGTGAGAAAAATGTTTTATCTATATCTATTTTATTTTGGTGGAGTCATTTGCTCTCTAGTGGTACAAGAATTATCACATTGACACTAATTTACCCTAAGGAGACTCCCAATGGGAGAGTACTTGAGTACAAATACGTATCTTTTAGTGAAAGCTCAAGAACAACAATGTATTATTTAATTATCTATAAATATTTGCATCAATATGCATTTGGATCAAAGATTTATATATAATGATTAAATGATATCAAATGTATATTTGAATAAGTTGTTGGATGATAAATTGAAGAGTTTATATTATGCAAAAAAATTGGAATATTTAACGATATAGATGATTATAATAGAAAATTTGACAAACCTAGTTAATTTAATTTTTTATATGATTAAAGTTTTTGCTAATGTATAATGTGAATAAATTATTGTATTTTTTTTCATTTGATTATATTACACTAAATTGGAATTTTTACTCCTTTGGATGCACAACACCCTATTAAGAAACATGGAAATGTTAACACTTTTTTTCTAAAACTTTTAGATGTAGATATTATTTCCAAGGAACTATAGAGAAATTAAGAAGAGTTCCAAAAGAGTCCAAGAAATGAAGGAACAACTTAAATGAATTTTAAATTTATACGATAATAGTTTTGGGTTATGAAAATTTATAGTTGTAGGCTAAGAGAATTTCTCGTCTTTATATGATTCCACATATATTGTTTAATCAAAATTATATACAAAAATTTCACAATCGACCTTCAACTTTGTACTAAATATATTTAGTCATCAAAATTTTGAGTTTCACTAGATATTTCTCTAATTTTGAATCAAATAAGAAATGAGTAAAAATAATAAATGAAAAGGATATGAGAAATATTTGATGGAATTTGAAATTAACGATGGTAAGATATATTTAGTCCAAATATAACGTGGCGAGTGAAATTAATCCTCAATCTTAACGGAGATTTGATCCAGATGGAACCATGGGAAGAGCAAGGGCTTATGACAAGAAAGCAACCCACTCACAGCCGAATTGTTCAAAAACTGGGCTGGCCCTGGCTCAGTCCAGCCCATTATCACCTGCAGGCCGTTTACACAACTTATTCTCCAAACGCTACGATTGGATCGATTCTGAGTTCAAGGTACTGCAACTATCTATTCCGAAGTCAATCAATCAACCTCTAGGTTAGATACAGTTGTTTGAATGCCGAGAAAATATTGCTTCTAGGATGCTGAGAAAATAATGAGATATTGTTTGGGAATGCAGAAAACGGCACTTTATAAAACTCATGTGACCGTTTCATCTCGGGTTTTATTTATTTTTAAGTTTTTTTCTTTTTGTTTCTTTTTTGGATTTTTTTTTTTACAATAAAGAAAGTGAGAGAGATAACATAGGAGTCAAAATATGGTTTATATATATATATATATATATATATATATATATTCATTTTCTTGACAACCAAACATATGGTTGGATTCACTTTGGATTCACACTTGTATAATTTGTTGGTTTGTGGGATTTATTTATTATTATTATTTTTTTATATGAGAAGTAATGAAAAGAATTATAAAAGGGATTGTTATGGATGACTGGATTGTGGATGAGTTGCACGCCCATATCTCTAATCAACTGGTATGCCTCAAAAACATTTTAAGGAAATGGTGTGGCATAAAGTGGAGATTTAGGGGAGTAGAACAAAAGTCTCATTTAAGGTATTTGGAAGGTTATGGCAATGAAAAAGTTTTAAAAAAAATTTACATTTATTTATTTTGTAAAGAAAGGAGATTGTTATGAATTGTTTATTTGAATAATATTAATTTATTTAAAAGAAAAATATTTTTGACTCATTTTAAATAAATTAGGGATATTATTTCAAGTGTCACTTTCTCCGTAGTTATGTCTTTTCAATTAATATAAATAATAGAGTTGTATTGGGCTTTGTATCTGTGGGACAATATTTTTAAAAGGTTCACCTACAATAGTGATTCAAATGATATCATGGGATTGTGAGAACGATCAAAACACTCACTCAGATCCTTGCTTATCCTTTTTGAACCAAATAAGCTCTCACGATTTTCAAATGCATAAACTCAATTAAGATATATAGCATTAAGAATTCTCTTCCCAACCATTATAGGATATCACATTTACTCTTTAAGTATGTCATCTTCATTGTATTTCATGGGATTATGAGATTAATCAAAACAATACCCATTCAGATTCTCACATCAAAATTGAGAAATGACTGTGATATCATTTGTACTGACTTACTCTCTCTTATGTTGCTATTATTCACTTTAGACCTAATAAACTATCATGACTTTAAAACATTTCTATACAACTAAAAGAAGTCCATTATATATATCATTTTAAAAACTTCTTATCATATTTGATCAATATGGGATATCATAGCATGCCACTATCATTACAATATAAACCCCAATCAAATACAACGCAACATCACCACACAACACATACAAACCTTAAGCAAATTAAATCAACACAACATACACTAATAGAACCCAAATGCATGCAACCTTATTGTGGACCATGCCATATTGCAACACTACAAGCTTTGATTTTGGCCAATTTTTTTATTAAAAATATTTATTTACTTATATATTTGAAATTTTGATTTTTATCTCTAACTCAAAGTCATTATTTTATTTTTCAAATGAAAAAAAAAAATAAAAAAAAAATATTTCGTGGTTGAGGCCGTACAAGATCTCAAATGGCTTCCAAAAAATCAACAAACCATGAAATGAGAATGGATTAGAGGTTAAGTTACTCAACAAGAAGATATGAGGCACCTCACTAAGCCCGAAATGCATTGGTAATTAATTAATTTATTAATGTATAAGTGTCAAATAAAAAGGGTAAAGTTCATCTTTTCATTTATGAAAAAAAAAAATTCCTTGTGTTAAAATGAACTTAATAAATCAACCTTAAAAAATCTTAATAAAATAAATTTTCATATCAAAAGTAGTTTGGCAAATTTACAAAGTGATATTGCTTTATATTGTTGAGTACTAGTTATGAGATTACTATATGTGTGATTATTTTTGCAGCAGGTGGCCGATGATAGAGGCTTTATTTTTGGGTATTGAGAGAGAGAAAAAAACATAAAGGGAAAATGTGATATCCCACATTGGCTAGGGGGGAAAGTTTATGGCGCTATATAAGTATGAATTTTCTCTTAACCTTGCAGACAAGTTTTAAAGCCATTAGGGCCCCTTTAGGTCCAAAGTGGACAATATCTACACCGTTAGGAGCGGGTTGTTATAAATGGAATCAAAGCCAATCACCGATCTCGGTGTAGGGGTTTGTTTGATCCCGTAAGGGTGGTTTGTCTATTTGGCCCCCGTAATCCCATGGGACACAACGAAGACATTGTGTCTGCATGAAGGGGGGAGTGTTTGTGACAGCCCACATCGGATATGGGAGAAAGTTCCTAGCGCAATATAAGTATAGACTCTTCGTAACCTTGTAGACGCGTTTTAAAGTCGTGAGAACCCATTTGGGTCCAAAGTGGATAATATCTCAATCGTGTAGATATTGTCCGCTTTGGACCCAAAAGGGCCCTCATGGCTTTAAAACACGTCTACAAGGTTAGGAGGAATCCATACTTATATAGCACCAGGAACTTTCTCCCTTATCCAATGTGGGATGTCACAAACACCCCTCTATGTAGACACAACATCCTCGTTGTGTCCCATGTGATTATGGGGCCAAACAGACAAACACCCCCTATGGGCCCAAACAAACCCCCCACATCGAGGTCGGAGATCGACTCTGATACCATTTGTAATAACCCGCTCCCATCCGTGTAGATATTGTCCGCTTTGGACCCAAAGGGGCCCTCATGACTTTAAAACGCGTTTACAAGGTTACGAGAAGTCCATATTTATATAGCGTCAGGAACTTTCTCCCTTATCCGATGTGGGATGTCACAAACACCCCCCTCCCCCCATGCAGACACAACGTCCTTGTTGTGTCCCATGGGATTATGAGGCCAAGCAGACAAAAACCCCATTTGGGCCCAAAACAGACAATATTTACACGGTTGGGAGCAAGTTGTTACAAATGGTATTAAAACCAATCTCCGACCTCGATGTGAGGGGTTTGTTTGGCCCCATAAGGGGTGTTTGTCTGTTAAAAAAAAATGGCCTCATAATCCCATGGGACACAATGAGGACGTTATGTATGCATTGGGGGGGGGTTATGACATCGATCCCACATAGGATAAGGGAAAAAAGTTTCTGGCGTTATATAAGTATGGACTCCTTGTAACCTTGTAGACGCGTTTTAAAGCCGTGAGGGCCCCTTTGGGTCTAAAACGGACAATATCCACACGATTGGGAGTGGGTCGTTATAGAAAAAGTTAAAAGGTGAAACATTTTAGGATTCTCTTATACTCTCTTTTCATCATAGTGAAAATCTGTGGTAACTACAAGTGGATGTAACTCTCACATTAAGAGTGAACCACTATAAATCTCATGTGTTTTTTTTATTTATTTATTGTTTGTACTTTATTTTTCACATTGGTTTATTATCGCTTTCGGAAAATAAGATCAAAGTGTTTTAATCCTAACGAATGATGAAAATATTGGTAATTATGGATGTATTAGTACTTCCATTTTACGGATATATTAGATAAATCGGAGATATATCGACATATATTTTGACATAAAATATCGATGAACTTAAAATTGATCAAAAATTATAAAAAAATGTAAAAAAAAAAACTCTTAAAAATAAAATTAGAAGTATAATAGAATTGTAATTGATATATATATATATATATATATATATATATATATAATATAATATAATTTATTATATTTGATAATAATATTGTATGTGCTAATAAAAAAAATATGAATTTCATAAGTATACATTTATTATTAAATTATATCAAATATTATTCGATAATAATATTGTGATATTTGATTATAATATGTCTAATTTAAAAATATTTTTAACATTAAATTATAATTCATTTAATTCTATTGTATTAAATGATATAAAATAAATGATAATATATGTATAATTTTTAATACTTAATTAATATATTAATGATATTGAAAACACTATGAAGAAAATTATCACAATAATTTTTATACTTTTGGTTTTCAAATAGATGAAAAATTTTCATTTAATTATAATTAATTTGTTCTTTAAAATTTTTTTAATTATGTTTATATGTTGAATTTGAGTATATATTTATTTGATGCAACTTATATAATAAGGAGCAAACTTGCCCTAGTGGTCGGCTCAAAGCATTGCAAACCTTTTGACGGGGTTTGAGCCCCACAGTGAAGAAATCATTTTTTAAGTTTGACCACATACCGCATTGACCGCCCACCATGTTGACCATCCCAAAATATCACGATAAATCGATGATAAATAGGTATAATATCGATAAATTAAAAAAAAAAACGAAATTCACTATAAATTACCAAAATATTTCTTTCCCATATATATCCAAAACTGCATGCCGCGTTGACGGCCCCTGACCGTGTTGACCATCCCAAAATATCGCAATAAACCGATGATAAATAGGTAAAATATCAATAAATTCCAAAAAAATAAGCAAAATTCACTATAAATTACCAAAATATTTCTCTCCGATATATATCCAAGTCTACTTATATAAAATGAGATATCTATGAAAGACACTAGTTTACCCTAAGGGGACCTTGAATAGAAGAGTACTTGAGTACAAATGTGTATCTTTTAGTGAAAGCTCAAGAACAACAATGTATTGTTTAATTATATGTAAACATTTGCATCATATCTGCATTTGGATTGAAGATTTATATATAATGATTAAATGATATCAAATGTATATTTGAATAAATTGTTGGATGATAAATTGTAGAGTTTATTTTACACAAAAAAAATGGAATATTTAACTATATATATGATTATAATAGAAAATTTGACAAACCTAATTAATTTAATTTTTTGTATGAGGAAAGTTTTGATAATGTATAATGTGAACAAATTATTATATATATATTTTTTAATTTGTTTATATTACACTAAATTAGAATTTTAACTCCTTTGGATGCACAACACCCTATTGAGAAATATGGAAATGTAACTGTAGACCCTCATTTGGGGGCTCACTTTTTGGCAGCCTATGTTTGCCAAGTGTCACAATCTCATAAGGCCACGTGTCGTTTCCTGGCTGGTTGCTGAAGAATCAAGTAGTGGAATTGAAGAGTGAATGAGGGAGAGACACGTATGGGGAGCATATTCTGCAGGAGGAGCGGATTCGGTTACCTGTAGCAGGCCAGCTGCAGGAGGGAGGTTGTTTTTTGGACGTGCTGCCAGGAGATATTTTGAGGGAGGAGGCTGGTGACGGAAGGAGGGGAAAAACACTAGAGAGAAAACAGAGAGGGGCAGATCGGGTATAGGTGAGGAGTGATAGCAGAGAGCTTTGGGATAGGGAAGATTCCTGGAGCTTAGGGAAGGCTGCTAGAGAGGGTTTTTCAGAGAGTTTTTGAGCTAGTTGTAGACTGTGAAGCTCGAGGGAAGACACCTTAGAGGAATATATTTTAGAGGAGAAAGCTTTAGAGAGAGAGGGGCCTTTTCTGGAGCAGAGAGGCTAGTAGCTTTAGAGGAGGGAGGATTGCTTGAGGAACCTATTGAGGAGAATTCTGAGCTGAGTATTGACACGAGGCGGAGCAGTGAGTTACAGCCGAAAGCACCCAGCTGAGGAAGAGATTTTCAGGTTTGGTTACCATGGTTTTCACGTATGTTTTTCACTCTTCATACTCTGCCTATCTCATTCTCTGTGATCTTAACTTTGCTTGTTGAGTTGTTTTGGTTGGGTGATTTTTTTTTTGGTTAAATATTTGAAGAGCTTGTTGAGTTGTGCTCTGTTTTTTTTGTGAATATTCTCTGCTTTTATATTTTTTTTAACCCACTGTTTGTTGGACCTATGGATCAAATGATGAAATGGGTCTGACATGATTGTTAAAGGCTTCATGTTATTTTCCTGTTATTATTCTTTGGTTTCCTCTGTTTCTCTTGGGACGTACATGCTCGGCTGGAAATGATCATGAGAACAGAAGCTCTTTGGAGTTCTACACTGGAATTTACGGGCTTGACAAGTCGAGAATCAAGGAGATATTTAATCAGGCAAAGGAGAGGCAAATAGAATACTTTCAGACCATGGGAGGATCGGGAAAAGGTTTTATGCTATGACGCTGAACGTTACGGAACCGGATATTCATGATTTCGGCAAGCTCAGTAAGGAGCAGGAAATATTGCAACTCTCTGTTCTGGCATTCTACAGCACCTTCTATGTGCTTTTGGGAGATATCAGAAAAGGAACCTCCGAATCTTATATGTTGCTATGGGCACTAATTGCTGGCAGCGCCAGTACATCAGGGAGGTGTTGCAAAAGGTTAATCAGAAAAAGAGGCTCCGCATAGCCTGTGGATCTCCTGATCATTCTTCTGCTTATATGAATGTAGACCGCCAATATTCTGATGAACACGATAAATTGCCTGCTATTGAAAAGAAGCTCCACTCTAAAATTCCATCTCAAGAAATTGTTCCTTCTTAAGTGCCTAGTTCCAAATGACACTCACATTGATCAATCTGGCAGTGTCGGGGAATGCTCAAGCCCTCCAAGTGGACCAATGGACAGTGGATGCTGCTGTAAGGACCCAGAACTTAAACCTGAGGATGCTAAGGATGGAATCATAGCACTCATAAATCAGATTCAGTGAAAGGAACGCATGAAATGGGTTAATTTTAATCTGTTAAAGAGCATCGGAAAGTTAATGTCAGCTTGAATCCATGGGAGACACTCTGAATTGGAACCAATGAGAAGTCCTGTTTATGGGCAGCTAGGAAATCCCCAAGCTGATGGGAAACTCCCAACCCGTGTTGACGAAAAACTTGCAAAGAGTTTTATGGAGGAGATAGCTTGTGGTGCTTATCATGTTGCAGTTTTAACTTCAAGAACTGAAGTTGCACCTGGAAGCAACGACAAGAAACGGGAGCAGATTGGTTCTGTGGGTGAGCTTGCTTTCTCCAGCACCGCCATAGCCATCTCTCTCTCCGGCGTCAGTGGCTTTAGTCTTCCTCTAGACTGGGTGCTGCTGGAAGCACTCGAGCATCAGAATGCCCAGCTCCACGCCGCTGTTTCTATCGCAAGAGTGGCAACTGCCATCGCCGCAATAGCAGTCGCCACAGCTGCCTCCTCCGGAGCCGGAAGGGACGGGCAGATGGCGAAGACCGTCATGGCGGTCACCTCTGCCGCCACTCTCGTCGCCGCCCAGTGCATGGAGCCCGGCAGTATCATGACCTCGATGGCCGTCGCAGCCACATTGAAGGCAAGGGTTTGACTTTTGAGGCTGTCCGTGGTCTTGCTGTGGCAATGGTAGCAGCAGCAACTCTCGGGCTGCATAGTACAGTAGTGACCGCCATGCTCTTACTCTCTTCTTTGTCAGCGTCCTATGCGTGAACATACAAGTGAATAGTATTTCAAGACCTCCATGGACATGGACGAACGCAGCTTTAGTCAATCTGTTGATATCTTTAAGCCACTGGCCTACAGTCCAAGAAATGCAGTCCATCTATTCATGACCTGGGTATTGTACCTCCAAGGGTGAATAGATGTCTAGTTCACAAGACTCCTCATCTGCATGGCCACCTTGTCAGTAACCATCAACAGTCAAGCCCACTGTCACACGCAACATGTTTCGCATTGCCCCTTGTTTCTTTCCTTCTTTAACCCAACCTCATTTGTTTTTATTTTTTCTATTTTTCTATCTTTCGTGGTTGAGGCCATACAAGATCTCAAATGGCTTCCACAAAGCCAACAAACCATGAAATGAGAATGGATTAGAGGTTAAGTTACTCAACAAGAAGATATGAGGCACCTCACTAAGCCGGAAATGCATTGGCAATTAATTAATTTATTAATGTATAAGTGTCAAATAAAAACGGTAAAGTTCATCTTTTCATTTATGAAAAAAAAAAAATTCCTTGTGTTAAAATGAACTTAATAAATCAACCTTAAAAAATCTTAATAACATAAATTTTCATATCAAAAGTAGTTTGGCAAATTTACAAAGTGATATTGCTTTATATTGTTGAGTACTAGTTATGAGATTACTATATGTGTGATTATTTTTGCAGCGGGTGGCAGATGATAGAGGCTTTATTTTTGGGTATTGAGAGAGAGAAAAAAACACAAAGGGAAAATGTGATATCCCATATCGGATAGGGGGGAAAGTTTATGGCGCTATATAAGTATGGATTTTTCTTAACCTTGCAGACACGCTTTAAAGCCGTAGGGCCCCTTTAGGTCCAAAGTAGACAATATCTACACGGTTCGGAGCAGATCGTTACAAATGGTATCAAAGCTAATCACCGATCTCGATATAAGGGTTTGTTTGGTCCCGTAAGGGGTGTTTGTCTATTTGGCCCCCGTAATCCCATGGAACACAACGAAGACATTGTGTCTATATGGGGCGGAGTGTTTGTGACATCCCACATCAGATATGGGAGAAAGTTCCTAGCACTATATAAGTACGGACTCCTCGTAACCTTGTAGACTCGTTTTAAAGTCGTGAGAACCCATTTGGGTCCAAAGTGGATAATATATCAACCGTGTAGATATTGTTCGCTTTGGACCCAAAAGGGCCTTCACGACTTTAAAACGCGTCTACAAGGTTAGGAGGAATCCATACTTATATAGCACCAGGAACTTTCTCCCTTATCCGATGTGGGATGTCACAAACACCCCTCTATGTAGACACAACGTCCTCGTTATGTCCCATGTAATTATGGGGCCAAACAAACAAACACCCCCTATGGGGCCAAACAAACCCCCCACATCGAGTTCGGAGATCGACTCTGATACCATTTGTAACGACCCGCTCCCAACCATGTAGATATTGTCCGCTTTGGACCCAAAGGGGCCCTCATGACTTTAAAACGCGTTACAAGGTTACGAGAAGTCCATACTTATATAGCATCAGGAACTTTCTCCCTTATCCTATGTGGGATGTCACAAACACCCCCCTCCCCCCATGCAGACACAACGTCCTTGTTGTGTCCCATGGGATTATGAGGTCAAACAGACAAACACCCCATTTGGGCCCAAAACAGACAGTATTTACACGGTTGGGAGCAAGTCGTTACAAATGGTATTAAAACCAATCTCCGACCTCAATGTGAGGGGTTTATTTGGCCCCATAAGGGGTGTTTGTCTGTTTGGCCCCATAATCCCATGGGACACAATGAGGACGTTATGTATGCATGGGGAAGAGTGGGGGAGGGGGGGTGTTTGTGACATCGATCCCACATAGGATAAGGGAAAAAGTTTCTGGCGCTATATAAGTATGAACTCCTCGTAACCTTGTAGACACATTTTAAAGCCGTGAGGGCCCCTTTGGGTCTAAAGCGGACAATATCCACACGGTTGGGAGCGGGGTCGTTACAGAAAAAGTTAAAAGGTGAAACATTTTAGGATTCTCTTGTACTCTCTTTTCATCATAGTGAAAATCTGTAGTAACTACAAGTGGATGTAACTCTCACATTAAGAGTGAACCACTATCAATCTCATGTGTTTTTATTTATTTATTTATTGTTTGTACTTTATTTTTCACATTGGTTTACTATCGCTTTCGGAAAATAAGATCAGAGTGTTTTAATCCTAACCAAGGATGAAAATATCGGTAATTATGGATGTATTGGTACTTCCATTTTATGGATATATCAGATATATCAGAGATATATCGACATATATCAGAGATATATCGACATATATTTTGACATAAAATATCGATGAACTTAAAATTGATCAAAAATTATAAAAAATGTAAAAAAAAAAAAAAAAACTCTTAAAAATAAAATTAGAAGTATAATAGAATTGTAATTGATATATATATATATATATATATATATATATATATATATATATAATATAATATAATATAATTTATTATATTTGATAATAATATTGTATGTGCTAATAAAAAAAAATATGAATTTCATAAGTATACATTTATTATTAAATTATATCAAATATTATTCAATAATAATATTGTGATATTTGATTATAATATGTCTAATTTTAAAATATCTTTAACATTAAATTATAATTCATTTAATTCAGTTGTATTAAATGATATAAAATAAATGATAATATATGTATAATTTTTAATACTTAATTAATATATTAATGATATTAAAAACACTATGAAGAAAATTATCACCATAATTTTTATACTTTTGGTTTTCAAATAGATGAAAAATTTTCATTTAATTATAATTAATTTGTTCTTTAAAGTTTTTTTAATTATGTTTATACGTTGAATTTGAATATATATTTATTTGATGCAACTTATATAATAAGGAGCAAACGTGCCCTAGTGGTCGGCTCAAAGCATTGCAAACCTTTTGGCAGGGTTTGAGCCCCGCAGTGAAGAAATCATTTTTTAAGTTTGACTACATACCGCGTTGACCGCCCACCATGTTGACCATCCCAAAATATCGCAAAAGTGAAATTCACTATAAATTACCAAAATATTTCTTTCCCATATATATCCAAAACTACATGCCGCGTTGACGGCCCCTGACCGTGTTGACCATCCCAAAATATCGCGATAAACCGATGATAAATAGGTAAAATATCTATAAATTCCAAAAAAAAAAAAAAGAAGCAAAATTCACTATAAATTACCAAAATATTTCTCTCCGATATATATCCAAGTCTACTCATATAAAATGAGATATCTCTAAAAGACACTAGTTTACCCTAAGGAGACCTTGAATAGAAGAGTACTTGAGTACAAATGTGTATCTTTTAGTGAAAGCTCAAGAACAACAATGTATTGTTTAATTATATGTAAACATTTGCATCATATCTGCATTTGGATTGAAGATTTATATATAATGATTAAATGATATCAAATGTATATTTGAATAAATTGTTGGATGATAAATTGAAGAGTTTATTTTACACAAAAAAATGGATATTTAACTATATATATGATTATAATAGAAAATTTGACAAACCTAGTTAATTTAATTTTTTGTATGAGGAAAGTTTTGATAATGTATAATGTGAATAAATTATTATATATATTTTTTAATTTGTTAATATTACACTAAATTAGAATTTTTACTCCTTTGGATGCACAACACCCTATTGAGAATATGGAAATGTAACACTTTTTTTTTCTAAAATTTTTAGATATAGATATTATTCTCAGGGAACCATAGAGAAATTAAGAAGAGTTCCAAAAGGGTCTAAGAAATGAAGGAACAACTTAAATGAATTTTAAATTTATACGATTCGGGCTATGAAAATTTATTATATTTATATGGTTATTTATAGTTGTAGGCTAAGAGAATTTCTCGGCTTTATATGATTCTGCATATCTTGTTTAATCAAAACTTGCGAATTTTTCACAATTTACCTTCAACTTTGTACTAAATATATTTAGTCATCAAAATTTTGAAATTTCAATAGATATTTCTCTAATTTTGAATCAAATAAGAAATGAATAAAAATAATAAATGAAAAGAATATCTGAAATATTTGACGGAATTTCAAATTAACGATGGTAAGATATATTTAGTCCAAATATAACGTGGGGAGTGAAATTAACCCTCAATCTTAACGGAGGTTTGATCCAGATGGAACCATGGGAAAGAGCAAGGGCTTATGACAAGAAAGCAACCCACTCACAGCCGAATTGTTCAAAAACTGGGCTGGCCCTGGCTCAGTCCAGCCCATTATCACCCGAAGGCTGTTTACACAACTTCTTCTCCAAACGCTACGATTGGATCGATTCTGAGTTCAAGGTACTGCAACTATCTATTCCAAAGTCAATCAATCAACCTCTAGGTTAGATACAGTTGTTTGAATACCGAGAAAATATTGCTTCTAGGATGCTGAGAAAATAACGAGATATTGTCTGGGAATGTAGAAAACGGCACTTTACCTAAAACTCATATGACCATTCCATCTCGGGTTTTATTTATTTTTAAGTTTTTTTAAAGATAAAAAACACTTAGAAGACATATGGAGAGCACATCATTTTCACTTGTTCTTTAGCAATGCTCCTTCTCTACTTGAGACTCATCTCTACAAGCACAACTCCATTGGCATCGGCAACATCTAGCTACACCTTGTCCAGAAATTCTTTGATGATTTTTCTAGACCCAAAAATAATAGGGGAAACTTTATGATAAAGTAATACAAGTATTTATGTTTTTGTGAGTGTTTAGTTAGGTTGATAATTTTGGACAAATTTCCTAAGTGTCTCTTAACTCAATTTTTCCAAATCCTTCTTTGGACTACTTGCCTAATGAAGATCAAAATACTGAATTTGCTAAGGGACCAAAAGATGTAGTTGAGGTTGTAAATGGATGAAATGAATCAACCAAGTTTTTCAAATTAGTTATTCTATAACTATTTATTTCTTAAAAGAGTTGAGGAGGTCAGGACAACTTTTCTTGTCTAAGTGTTTAAACGCCTTGTTTCAATATCGATTTAGATTTTGGTCAGGTCGATTCAGGTTGCTTTTTTCTTTATGTTTTCTTAACCGTTGGATCAAGGGTTTCATTCCATTTAAAACCTAAAATTGATTCCTATTTTGGGAGGAGATACCTGCAGCCGTTCTCCTTCCCTCTTGAGCTCTCTCTATCCTTATCTAATTAAGCGTGTTTAGTTGTTAAGAAAATTCTCTTTTTGATATTGATTTCCAAATTGTTTTCCATCAGATTTTCTTAAAAAATGGGTTGATTCTTCTATTCCATTCATCTTTCAATTTCCTATTTATTTAGGTTTTGGCTGAAAACTCATTTTCTTCTTCTATTCTATTCATCTTTCAATTACTATTTATTTAGGTTTTGGATGAAAACTCATTTTCTTCTTGATTGAACTTCAAGAAGAAGTCGAGGTGAAGCTTGGTGAGGACTTCAAGAATATTCCAAAAGATGAAGGCATGCAGCTGAAGTGAGAAGGTGTTGGTTAAGCAATCCATGAAAGATTAGCAAACTTGAGTTAAGTAAAACCTTCTACGCATTGGTTACTCTTGATAGTGGAATTTTTTTATCATTGGTAGATTCATAGTTTTTTTAATATCTAAGGAGATTTTCCACATAAAATCTTGTGTCATTGTCTTTTTTGCTCTCATTCTACTATTTGATTCCTTTCCAATGTTAGATATCATTTGTTACTTAAGCATGTATGTTGAAAGGATGAAATATGAGCTGAAATGGGTGTAATTACCTTTTGGATATTCTTGAATAATTTTTTATTCATATTGTTAATAATATCAAGAGGTAATTGGAAATGTATTAGGAAGATAATTGTTCTTATGAATTAATGTAATTAAGGAGTGTTAAAGCATTTGCATGTGACTTGTATTTATAAACTATTGGGAGGGTATTATTGCATTCATTCTTGCTTGTGATATTCTTTATCCTTTGTTGAATAGCTGTTAAAAGAAAGGAATATAAATCGTGACGATTCAAAGGGAATGATAATATATGTTAGGGGATTAGGGGACTTGGGAGGGGCGAATAAGTGATTTTATATAGATTCAAAAGGTATTTATAAAATCACCTATTCACCCCCCTTCTCTCTCTAGGTGTAGTTCATCATTAAGATTCACCTTCGATTTTTAATTCAGCAAAGAAGTTGTGAAATAGACAAAATGGACTAATGTTGATAAAATAAAATAATATTTTTCTTTGTGCATTCCATGTTCTCCTTCTTTCAACTCTCTTCTCTATAAAATATTTTTGAGTATTTTTTCCATCCAATAAAAGAAAGTAGAAAATCAAACACATGTTTCATCTTTTTTTTTCTATGATTTATTAATGTCATTAATGACCTTTCTCTTGTTAATTCCTCATTAAATAATTGTATGGGGACATAATAGTATTTTAAGTTAAATTTTTACAATAATGTGTAGAAGAAAAGGTTTTAGAAAATTGATTATGAGAGGGTGTTTAAGAGTGATTTTGAAAATTTTAAAAAAATTAGATATTTAATAAAATTTTAAAATCACTTTATTTAATGGAAAAAAAATGAATGATTTTGGAAATTTTATTAAAATTAGGCATTTGATAAAATTTTAAAAATTACTTTAAAATTTTTTAAGAATCTCTTGAAATGATTCTTAAACTAGTCCTATTGGTAAATGCTTCTTCTAAAAAATTGATATTACTAGGAATACTATCAAAATTACTGCTTTTTTATTTACATAGACACTAAATAATTCTCTATAAAAATAGTTGTAGTAGCTAAAACCACTCTCAAGTCTGACTCAAAATCAAATTGAAAATATTCAAGTCTTAAAATGGATAAAACTTCAAAAATAACTTAAGCAAGTACACTATGATGTTGACATGCAATTAAGACATTTCCCCCCTCCCACAAGTCATTCCATTTTTTAGTCTTCTTACTTACCCTAAATACCCCTTAGCTTACTTATAAAATTAATTCCATGATGGAGGTAAAGAAGGCCACCATTCTTGTTGCCTCCATCAAAAGAAGGAAAAAGAAACCAAACGAAGAAGGGAGAAAAATTATGTCTTTACCAAATGAGAGCTGCACTCTCACAAAGGCTTTCTCTGGTTCTTTCTCCTTCTCCCTTGACTTTATTTTTTCTAAATCACAAACAACTGCATTCTTTTACATTCAAATTGTTTACTCTAGTTGTACTTATTGTGACATGTTATTTTCTTAATAATTCTAGTGAAAATTTGTGACAATATGGATGATTTCATATGATCTCATGTCCCATATGATTTCAAATTGTTTCTTTGTTCTTTCATTATTAATATTGATTAGAAGGTTGAAATAATCTTGATTTACATTTCTAGGAATACTTGGAGTTGACGAGAAATCAATGATGGAGATCTTAATAAAATGGCATCCAGAAGACTTGACAACTTTTAGGAATGAAAGTTCTTCCATCTTTCTTTAAGGATAAATACTTCTTGTTTGAGAGATGGCAAGATTATCATATTGCATTTCTAGTAAAGGAATTTCTGTGTTTTCAGGTATCTATATGTCCAATATAAAATTAGGTATTTATGCGAAACATAAAATTAAAAATATTTATATATTATTTTATCATAAAAAAATTAATTCTTATGAGAAAACAAAAATTACAAGCCAATTAGAAAACACAAGGAGACAAATGATGACTTAAATATTGGTTTTTGCAATAATAGGATTAGTTTTTTAACATTTTTGTGGTCAGGATGTTGTGGTGCAATGGACCATGCATCCTTGGGAAAGAGATGCTCGCATGGCAAGGAAGGCTTTGGACGGACGCCCTCAAGCATATGGCTTACTCATTGAACTTGCATGCACCAGATCATCAAACGAGCTCTTGGGAGCTAGGAAAGCATACCAGTCCCTCTAAGGTGAATCCAAGAGCTCTTGGGAGCTCTTGGGAGGAAGACGTTGCTTCCCGAGTTGAAGGCATCGAACGCCAGGTTAGTACTACTTTTAGTAACGTTTTTTTTTCTTTTTTTCCTTTTTGCATCAAACTATATTTGAAGTATATGAGCATTATTTTTAGTTGTTTTATTTGAAAATTAAATTTGACTTAGATTAGTGAAATATTATGCAATTTTTTATCAAGTAAAGAGCATTTCTATCTTATTAATTTATTGGAGCATTTTGACTAATTATTTCTTAAAAAGATGGCATTTGTCTTTCTTTCTAACATATATTTTCTCCATAAATGATGTTTGGGCCTAAGGATATGCAATTGCAAATGATCTTTTGAGCCTACTCTTCTACAATTGGAGTGTCGAACTTTTTTTTGTCCCCATTAGTTGGACTCTTAGAAAGTCCTATAATTGTGTCTTTTTCTCAATAATGGAGTTTTATATGGTGCAGTGTTGGTTAGTATACTATGAGAGGTAATATATATAGTCATGTTAATGAACCAATCAAGAATTACATGATCATAATTATGCAAGATGATTATATTTAGAAAGAAACTTGGTCATATTTGAAAGGTAACTTAAGAGTGTGTTTGATAATGTTTCTACAAAGCACTTTTAGTATAAAAAGAAAAAAGAAAACTTTTTTTGAAGAAAAATCAATTGTTTGAAAAAATTTAGAAAACACTTCAAAAAAAATTAAAAAATCACCTAAAACCACTTGTAAATAAAAAACTTTCACTAAAAACACTTCAAGAAGAAACACTGTTAAATACTCTCTTAAAGTGTGTTTGACAGTGTTTTTACTCAGTCTTTTTAGTGGAAGTGTTTTCTTTGGAAATATTTTTACAAAAATCATTTATCAAGTGTTTCTCTAAAAAATATTACAAGTGACTTTTCAATACTACAAGTGATTTTTCATATTTTTAGAAGTGTTTCCTAAATTTTACCAATCATCTAATTTTTTTTCAAAAACACTTTTTAGGCTAAAAACACTTCCTACAACTATTGTAAAACATAATCAAATCAATATCATCAAATATCAACTCAATAGTTGAGATTTCATTTTAGTTTGGTCCAACACTTCAAAAACTCCATCCAAGAACCTGTACCACAACCCTTGAGCCCAACCATAGTAAATTGGACTTCAAGCTTTATCATATGTTGGATCCAATTTGAAGTTCATTTATGGACCAAAAGGCATAAGGTGTTTTTTGTTTTTTTTAGCTTAATTTTAAATATAGATTAAAACTAAATAGTGCTTAATATTATTAAGTATTAGGTTGTTTGTTTTTGTAATATTTTATTTCTATTAAGTATTAAAAAATAAAGAAAAACAACATAGTACTTTTTCCATTTAGAAAAGCCAAATATTTTGGCTTTTTCTATTCAGCCAAATTTTAGCTTTTTCTATTCACTTAAAAATTTATAATAAGTGACGAAAAGTAGAAAAACAAACAACTTAAAGTCTGAAAGCAAATTTTTTTCAACCAAAAACTAAAAAGACAAACACCCTCTAAGTCTTCTTCTTGCCGAACCTAGCCCATTACATATCGCAATTTAAAACTTGAAAGCCCATTTTTCCCACCAACCAAACATTGTTCTTTCCCTCCCACATCTTTGATTTTGGAGAGCTTTAATCAAACACATTCTCTCTAATGATAACTAAAAACTCATGACCACATAAAGAAACCATGCAACAAATATTATTATCAACATGAAATAATGTAATGAAAAATTGCTTCTTGTATCAACAGCTTTTGGTAGCACTTGTAAGTACGTACAGATATGAAGGATCATGAATTAATGATGTGGCAGTTAGATCAGAGGCTATAAAACTTGGTATATCCATTAATAGATATGGTGAAAAGAAGAAGCTATTCAAAGATGAAGAGACTGTAAGGATTCTAGCAACAAGAAGCAAGCCTCATCTCAAGGCCATCTTCAAATGTTACAAGGAGACTTTTAACAAGAACATTGAAGAGGTATAACATAATCATGATATTATATTTGTTAATTCTTAGGGCCTGCTTGAAACATTAGAATATGAAATAGGAATAGGAAATCCATTCTATTTTCCAATCATTATTACATTTGAATTATTTCAAAAATGGAAATAAGAAGTAAAAAAAAAAAAGCATGTTTCCATACATTTATATGAAAAAACCACAAAATAGGAACTGTAGTTTATAAAATACAAATTTCAAGTAGTTATCTAAAAATAATTAGCATTTCATGCACTTTTTGGTCAAATTACATCTTTGATAATTCAAATACTACATTTTAATTATATAAATGCTACCTTTGACCATTCTAGGTACTACCTTTGACTGGATGAGTACATTAAACTTGAATTATTTTTACAAAGTTCCTATTTTGTAATTATTTTTACATAAGTATACGAAAACATACTTTTTCTTAAAAATAAAAAAATAACAATAATAAAAAAAATTATTACCAAAAAAAATGATTTTTTTTTTTTTACATAATACATGTCATCCAATATTCCTATCATATTTCAATTCCTGCATATCAAAGGCACTTTTTATTCTTTACTTATACATTAATAAATGAATAAAGTAAAAAAAGAGAAAAAAAAAATGAAAGTTAATTAGTATTAGACTTAAAAGTTAGTATTTCACTACAAGAAAAAAGGTCATTGTTGACATATATTATCTTGACTTAAGGTGATATGTGTCAATGTTGCTTATTTTAGTGAACAACTATGACATATACAACTTGTTTAAACCAATAATGACATATATAAAATTTGTTGAATTCTTTCATGACTTATATAATAGAATCTTGACAGATAATTTATAAGTCAATGTATTCAAGGTACTTAAATAAAAGCAATAATGATAATAATTTGTTTGATATGTGTATATCTAATTTACTTACTAAGTATTATAAATTGAAGTGACAACAATCAATTTTGATTAAGGAAGTTAATATTTAATAAATTTTTTTAGTAATGTTAATATCAATTTTCATTATGAGTTTAATATATAAAAATTATTATTGGAAAATGAAATAAAGAATACTATTTTTAATTTATTGAAAAAGGACATGCGTGGTATTTTGGAATTTGTTATAAAGTCCTATAAAAAGAAAAAGGAAGGGACGGAAAGACATATTTCATACTTCAACAAGCCTTTACCATTTTCTTTACTGAAAACCCTAAATTTTCACTCTTCATTGAAAACCCTAACTTTTGGAAGACAAGAAAGAAGGGAGAAAGAAGGGGGAGAGCCACCATTCTTAGAGAGAAAGAAGAGAAGAGAAAAATGCAGGTTTTTTTTCATCTTGCCCAGATTACATCAAAGGTCTGATCCCACTTAGTCCGTGATCCGATCGAGCTAAAATTTGCAGGAAAGTTTCATGACTCATTCATCTTCAATCTGAACGGTGAGGATCGGATTTGGAGTTTTGGAAAGTCATTAGAAAGAAAGAGGAGAAGAGAGAAAAACGCAGGTTTTTCTCATCATACCCAGATTTCATCAAATGTCCGATCCCGCTTCGTCCGTAGTCGGATCGAGTTGAAATTTGGAGGAGAGGTTTGTGGCTCATGTATCTTCAATATGAACGGTGGAGATTGGATTTTCAGTTTTGGACAGTCATTAGAGAGAAAGAGGAGAAGAGAGAAAAACGCAGGTTTTTTACATCATGCCCAGATTTCATCAAAGGTACGATGCCACTTTGTCCATGGTCTGATCGAGCTGAAATTTGGAGGAGAGGTTCAAAACTCATTAATCTTAAATTTGAACGGTGAAGATCAGATTTAGAGTTTTGGAGAGTCATCTTTCAGCCAAAAATAGAACCTTTGTTTTGGTGGGCTTTTCTCTCCGAACTGTTTTGATCATTAGCTTTGATCGAAGTCAATTCGTGGTCCGATTGAGTTGCAATTTTAGGAGCACGTTTAGGACGCATTGATCTTCATTCTAACAGTGGAGATTGGATTTGGAGTTTCGAAAAATGGTATTTCAGTCCGAGAACCTTGACAAAAGTGAAAGAAACATTGACATATGTCATAGTAACAAAGATTTGATCATTGGTAGAAATAGAAACAACCTTGACATATGTAAATGTCAAGGTAGATTTAAACTTTTCTTGACACTGGCATAGATGACATATATAAATAGTAACATACCTTGATAGGTATACCCTACCTTGATGGTGAAAAACTGTCAACGAAAGGTTTTTTTCTTGTAGTGTTTGTTATCCTTCTTTGTTATCTTGTCCTCTTCTTTTCTCTTTCTTTATTCATTTTCCCTCTTTCTTGTATTTCCTTCTCTTCCATTTTCCTCTACTTTTATCACTATTTCACTTCAAAAGAGTTAAAAAAGAATTATGTAATATTTGAAACACTAGAATAGAAAATGGGAATGGGAATAAAAGGAACCTATTCCATTTCCTATTCATTTCTAAATCCAAATTACTTATTAAATATAGGAATGAAATTAAAATTTCAATCTTGTGGATACAAATTCTTTCTTTCTTTCTTTTTTTTTAGGATTTTGATTTTTCTCTTTTACATGATGTTATGATTTATCTTTATTTTTATTCTATTTTCACATACCAAATACATTCTAAGAAGTAATTAAATTGAAATATATATTTTGCTAATAGTTTAACATGTAAAATTATGAACGGAAAAACATATTGTTTTGAATCATGGAACATTATTTGTGCGGTCCACTCATGTGCCTTTTTTTTACTCTATTTTTATTCTTATTCATTATATTGTTTATAAACTCCAGCCATTTTTTATAAATTCTTTTTAAAAAAAACTATTCTCATTCTTGTGTTACTTTGAACAATTCTTTTCATTTTAATATTTATTAGAACTCATTTTTCCACGAATTAGCTTTCAAAAATATTAATTTTAATATAATTCCTCATTGTTTAGGATCTTGATGAGCCAAGTTTGAAGGACACGATTTATTGCCTGTATGCTCCTCCGATGTATTTCAGTAAGGTGAGATAAATTCACTATAACACATTACAAAAATGATCTTTTTACTTTTTTGTTGAAACATTTCTTGGACTATTTTTCTTTTTTTAATCTTAGATTTTAGATTCGGTAATGAAAGCTAATGCAAACAAGAATGAAAAAGAAGCCCTAACTCGAGTTATTGTAACCCAAGCCAATGTTGATATAAAGGTCATTGCTGAGGAATATAATAAGCAATATGGAACTCCTCTAACCAAGAAGATCGAAGATGTAGCTCTTGGAAATTATAAAGATTTCTTAGTCACGTTGGTTTAAAGAGCTGTTTAATGGAAGTGATTAAAAATGCCTCTCTTGATGAACTTGTTCTTTTTCTTTGAATCAAACTCTACTTATGCTTTATTTTCCTATGTTTATAAGAGCAAAGTGTAATAATAAGTGTGGTGTTACTATGAAGTAAAACTTTAATAAATCATTAATTCTAGTATGACTGAGTTCCAAAGCATGTCTTTTAATTGATTAAGGATAGTGTGTGACAATATCATTATATTATAAAGCATGGTTATATAATAATATTCTATTTGGATTCAGGAGACTATGTGATAGTATCATTTAATTTCAAAAAACCTATCTTCATAGCATAATGCCCTTTAGGGCATTAGGTTAATTGGCCGACTTCTTCTAGGAACCAAATCATAAACTTTAACCCTACTTTAAGTTTAGGTTGTACATTAATTAATCTAATTGAGTGATATCTCAAATCAACTCAAGCTCTAAAGTTGATGTCAATCCAACTAATCTAGCCTAAATTGCTTCAATCCATACATTAACAAGCATGTGAAAAAAAAAACATATTTATACCATCCTTGTAATGCTTGAAGTGTCTTGACTACCACATCATCAAGAGAGACATTGTTCCTCTTGTAGAATAGCTCTTTGATCACCTTCTAGTCCTTCTCAAGTCTCATAGCAATCACACAAAGTAAGTATATCTTAATCAAATTTGCTCTTTTTGTTGTGAAATATGTAAATAACATAATTCAATTGGGTTCTTGAAATCATTAGTTTCTACTAGTACTAGCTATGGAAATTTCACATTTGCAAAGTATTTTTTAGGGTTTTTGATGCAACAAAAGGTTTCATGCAATGCAGGCATCAAGTGCCTATAGATTGGAAGTTTCTCAAGTTTCCCTAAAAATAGATAAAGACTCAAATATGAATTGCATGCATTTTTTTACTCATTAACAATGTGTAGAAAGGACTAGTTGGAATGTTGCATACAAGTACTACTTTTGTAAATCTAATTAAAGATCTACTAATGGTTCCTTGAAGTTGCTTCAATGCAAAAACCCTACTAGAAATTCACACTCAACTACCAAAAAAATTGTGATTCAGTTAAAGAAGATGAAGTGATTACTATCATCTGTACCTTAGTGATGGAAGCATCATGTTCATCTTTGTAGAGGTTAAAAGTTGTGATAAGCTATGTGTTGCTTCTTGTACTCATCAATATCGGAATTATTTCTTCATAATAGCATAAACTATCCATGGAGAGCATTGTGAGGAATATAAAGGCTTTGCAGGGAATTGTGGTTTCTGTTCGATAGAATAAAAAAAAACACTTAAAAACGTGTTTGGAAAATGGTGACTTAAAAAACATGGTTGTTTTATGTCTTCTCAAAACTATGTTTTTCAGAGAAAATATTTAAAGATAAAAAAAACACACACACACACACACACACACACTTAAAAGACATATAGAGAGCACATTGTTCTCACTTGTTCTTTAGCAATGCTTCTTCTCTACTTGAGACTTGTCTCTACAAGCACAACTGCATTGGCATTGACAACATCCAGCTACACATTGTTCACACCCAGCTGGAAATTGTTTGATGATTTTGTAAAGACTCAAAAACAATAAGGGAAACTTTATGATAAAGTAATACAAGTATTTATGTTTTTATGAGTGTTTAGCTGGATCAGCAATTCTAGAAAAATTTCCCAAGTATTTCCTAACTCAATTTTTCCAAATCCTTCCTCGAACTACTAGCCTAATGAAGATCAAGATATTGAATTTACTAAGAGACCAAGGTATATAGTTGAGGTTGCAGATGGATGAGATGGAATCAACCAAAGTTTTTCAAAGTGTTTCTTCTATAACTATTTGTTTCTAAAAAGAGTTGAGGAAACTAGGATAACTATTTTTGTCTAAGTGTTTAAATGTCATGTTCCAAGATCAATCCAGGTTTTGGTCAAATCAATTCAAGTTGGTTTTTCTTAACCACGAGATCAAGGGCTTCTTTCCATTTAAAACCTAAAATTGCTTCCTATTTTGGGGAAGAGATACCTGTAGCCATTATCCTTCCCTCGTGAGCTCTCTCTATCCTTATCTAATTAAGGATGTTTGGTTGTTAAGAAAATTCCCTTTTTCATCTTGATTTCCAAACTATATTCCAATATATTTCCTTAAAAAAATGGGTTGATTCTTCTATTCCATTCATCTTTCAATTTCTTATCTATTTAGGTTTTGGGTGAAAACTCATTTTCTTCTTGATTGAACTTCAAGAAGAGGTCAAGATCAAACTTAAGCTAGATTCTTTTATTGATGAGCGAATCAATGCTCAATCATGTCAATCATTGTGCTACTACTATTGAACTTTGGTCCATACGTGAATAACTTTTTTGGTCTCAATCGAAGGCCAAAGTGATGCAACTTTGTATGATGCTATAGACATTGAAGAAATGAGCTCTTAGTGTAGAGGAGTATATTCTTAAGATGTGAGGTTTGACTGACAATCTTAACTATATTGGTCAGGTCATTATTGATAAAGATCTTATTCTTTATATTCTTATTGGATTTTATCCTGAATATGAGTCAATCATTGTTAATCTTACTTCAAGAAACGATGCTCTCACTCTTCAAGAGGTTCAATTTGTCATATAGACTCATGAAATGATGATTCAACATCAATTGGTCTTTTTGCCGATTGATTTGCAAAATTCTCCCTCTACTAATGTTGCTTATCACAGATCTTTTCTTGTTGTATTGAGTAATGCCAATCATGGTGGTAGAAAAACCTAAATGATAAACATAATGCAAACTTACTCAAGTGGCAAGTGACTGGATGAGGACCTTCCAGCTTTCCTACAACTCTAAGAGTAGATAACCACAATGGAAAAGAGGATGAGGAAAGAAAACAAGGAAACCTTGCCAAGAATAGAGGAGCTAGTGAAAAGAAACAAGGGTGTTAGCTCAAGAAAATGTGAAATTCAAAGGGTTACATGCAAAATAATAATAATAATAATAATAATAATAATAATAATAATAATAATAATAATTAAAGAAAGAAAGAAAAAAAAAGTAACATTAAAGAGAAAATGATTAAGAAAGGGATTTGTTGATTCTAAGTGATCAAAACATTATCTAAGATGCAAGACCTTATTGTCTTAGAGGAAGGCCTTAATAGGCAACTGGGGTGGACCAAATAAGACTCCACTATTGATACAAGAAAGTAATGTAAAGCTCATCGTCTTCATGTCTTGTGAGAGATTGTTTTAACACCATTTACTCATGACATTCTCCAAGAGGAGGCTACAACAATGAGATTGTTCTCTCGAAGTTCAACATGTTTAGCAGTACTAGTGATCCCCACAAGTATTTAATGCATTTATGCCAAGTGATGGTACATAACCACTTATTATGCAAAGTCTTCCCCTTATGTCTGAAGGTACCAACATTATTATGGTTCCATCAACGCTTGTCCAAATTAATCTTGAGCTTTGGAAGTTGTGTTTATAGCATACTATATTCAATCTATTTGATAGGAAAAGGGGTTGGAAGAAAAAGGTGTAGGAGAGTTAATACAGGCATGCATATTTGCAGTGATTTAACATTGAAATATCTCAAGTTTGGTGATGTACCACACAAACAGTGATGATGAGTTTCAAAGGACTTCTAAAGGGTTCAAACCTCATGAACTCATTCTCTAATTCAACACGGACAACCATGTAGGGATTATTTGCTAAAGCAAGGAAACTGGCCATGCCAGAGAAGACCTGAAGTCTCAATGATAAAGAAAGCTACCTCCTATGGTGCCCTCCTTATTGAAGCATCATTCGGTCAAATTCCTAACTAGTCAGGAAGTAATAGGAAAGATGTGTCTCAAATTGAAAGAGAAGAGAAGAAGCGAACTGGAGAAAATATTAACTTTCATCTAGAAAATCGTTCCAAACCCAACCATATGTTGGAAAAAGTGTCCTAGTAACACATCCTCTAAGAGATTAAGTCACTGAAAGGATTTTGACCATCCAAACCCTTTTCGGTCATAGTGGGGGAGTGCAAGCCTCATAAGTATTGCGACTACGATGAGGATCAAGGGAATCGGACCGACAAGTATTGAAGTCCAAAATGACATATAAAAGAGTTTGTAAAAAGTGGGAAGTTAAAGGAGTTCATGGATAAGAAGGGAATTTTCAAGAAGAAGAATAAGATAACAAAGAGAGACTCCTCCTTCCACCTCTAGGGCCACCCTTGACAATCATTACCACTATTCATAGTAGGCTACGAGTTACCAGGGAGTGATTTTTTTGTTTTAGCAAAAAAAAAATCATAAGGATATTTATTATTGATTACTTTGTTCTAAAGCCTACTACATATATATATATACAAATCCTTCTAACTGCAATTGTCGCTTTAGCAGTTCTTGATAACAGTCTAACTAATCATTAACAATAGTCTGTTCATATTGTTGCATGTCTTAAGGTGCGGTTGTTGCTTCTGGTAGTCTATTCTTGTTGTTGCAAGTCTTGAGGTTCAGTTACTACTCCTAGTAATGTTATGTTGTTCAGTTATATGGCATGGGATAATGGAGAGTTTGATATAAAAGGTAGAGAACTGTAAGCTTGGAAGATGCTTGGTGAAGATATCGGTGACCTGACCAGATGAGGGAATATACGTATTAAGGGTTTTATGAAGGACTTTATCAAGAATAAAATGAAGATCTATATCAATGTGTTTTGAGCGGGCATGGAAGATCAGATTGGCAGCTAGGGTAGCTGCACTTTTGTTATCACACCAAACTAGGGGAGGAAGTTCATCTGATAGTGAAGGATTTGAAACCAAATAAATTTTATTGAATTTGATTTTCCTTCTAATTTTCTTACATTAAACCTAATAAGAGAATGTGAGATTTCTTTTTTTTTTTTTAAAAAATTCTTTCCTAATTATTTTCATAATCCAAACAAAGCATAAGTCTCTATAAGTGGAAAGCAAATTAAAAATATCCTCTCATTCTTTGAGTGGTCTATGAAAGTATAACTCATCATTCTTCAATAATCTAAAGGCTTCTATATATAGGCTCACATTATTTCTTCATACTACGACATTAACTTTATATTATATTGATTAAATAAAAATAAAACAGCAAGGTATAAAAACATCAATAAACTTTAAAAAAATAAATAAATAAATTTGTAAGACTGTCACAATAGGTATTCATCCTCATTTCTCTTTTCCATATTTCATATTTCGAAGATACCATTTTCTTTCAATCATATAAAAAATAATTGAATAAAAAAACCATAAACCAGAAGAAAATTCTTGAAAACTAGATGATCAAAGGTACTCCTGGAATAAAAACAGATCATCAAACAGCTAGGAAGGCAAGAGCAACCATGGCAGCCATCAGAAGTTGATAACTGGACCCAGAGATCCCATGAGCAGAGTTGGGTGCTGGTGTATGGGGTTGGAGAGGGCCGGTGCAGGAGATGCCGACTCTTCCAATACAGTGATGACAAGCTTCTGTCCATAGTTTGCGCAATTGTCGTTTACACCACATATGTACCACTTCCTTCCAGGAGCGGCCAGTGTAATTACATCATTTCCAGTGGTAATAGCTTCATTTGCTGGTGGTATAGTGCAGTTTGTGAAGGCCGTACCATTCAATTTGAAGACATTGTGCCATCCCCCCATGTATTTGAAGACTGCATGTATGAGAATTGACCATAATACTTTTAGCAGCTGGAATAAAAGGAAGTGATAAAAGGAACATGAAATCATAGCTTAAGGCTTGACCTACATTACCTAGTTTATCTCCAACATGAAATATTCTCCTTAGCCCAGGCTTCATAGTCGAAATTAATGGTCCATCTTTGGTTATCTCCAATAGTAAATTCAGTTGCCATGGCCACAACAGGAAGAACAAATGCCAAGATTGCCATGGCGCTAACAAACCACTTAGAAGCCATTGGAGCTTATTGAAGTTGAGTAGTCATCAAGTTTCTTCTAATGTTCAGCTTCAATGGTTACTTGAACAGGTGATTTTCATCTTTGGGTCTAAACTAAGGGTCTATTTATAGCTAAATGTTTTGACCATCAGAATTTCATTGAAAACCTTAAAAACAACATGAAAAGGTTGGGTTAGCTTGTCAGAGGATGTTGTCGAGATGAGAATCAATTATGATTTTTCTATTGATTTTCATTAACCGAAATAGAGTACATATACACAGAGGAATAACAAGATCACTCCTACATACAAGAGGAAGTCCTAGTCTTAAGGAAGACTCAACTATTCTGCTATATACAAAGAAATATTTGAATTTGAATAAAGATCGGATAACATATCTTTGTTACATGCTGATATGCCCCCTCAAGATAGGCCACGTGGAACGAGACCAATCTTGACTCGTAATTTCTGGAATTGAGAATGAGGCAGAGGTTTGGTTAGAAGATCAACAAGTTGGTCTGCAGATGAAACATGAGCCACGCAAAGAGCACCAGATTGAACTTGGTCATGGAGGAAGTGATAATCAATTGCCACATGCTTCATTCAAGAATGGAAGACCAGATTTGAACTTAACTGTGTTGCACTGACATTGTCGCAATAAACAACTGGGGGGCTGACCAGATTGATGCAAAGTTCAAAGAGAAAAGAGCAAACCCAGCAGAGTTCAGCAGCAGTAGCAACAACTGAGCGATATTCTACCTCAGTAGAAGAACGAGCCACAGTTTTCTACTTCTCAGAGCTTCAGGAAATGAGATTGCTGCCTAGGTAAACAAGGTAAGCACCAGTTGAAGAGTAGTCATCCTTGTTACCTACCCAGTCAGCATCGAGGAAGGCATGAATCGAGTCAGAGAGAGCAGGAAGGGATAGCGGTGAGGTGCAATGAAGAAGAAGGTCATCATCTACGGTGCCACTGAGGTAACGCAAAATTCGTTTAACTAGAGTCCAATGTTCATCTGTTGGTTGATGCATGAACTGAGACATTTTTTTAATAGCAAATGAAATGTCCAGATGAGTGAGAGACAAGTATTGAAGGCTGCCCACTACAATTCTGTATTCCGTGGGGTCAAAGAGAGGTGATCCAAATGATAACTTGATGGAGGACGAGCTGGTTGGTAAAGGTGTATGAATTGGTTTGGCAGCTTGCAAATTAGTTCAAGTGAGCAAATCCTTTATATATCTCCTTTGTGAGAGTAGGAGGCCATGACGATAAGGAACAACTTCTACACCAAGAAAATATGATAGAGGGCCCAGATCTTTGAGAGAAAAACGCTGAGCTAGACACTCAACAACTTGGGATACAAGATCGTTACTATTCCCAGTGATTATAATGTCGTCAACGTATACCAACAGATAGAGGATGTTGGTTCCAGTATGTAGAATAAATAGAGAAATGTCAGAGTGAGAGTTCTTGAACCTAGAATCTATAAGAAATTGACGCAATTCATGATACCAGGCCCGAGGAGCCTGTTTGAGACCATAAATGGCTTTGTGAAGCTTGCATACATGGGTGGGTTTATCAGCGTCAATGAAGCCAGGAGGTTGTGCCATATATACTGTTTCTGATAGAGTACCTTGGAGGAAGGCATTGTTTACATCTAATTGGCGAAGCGACCAGCCATTGCTTACAGCAATACTGAGCACAAGTCTCACAGTAGTTGGCTTGATAACTGGACTGAATGTTTCAAGATAGTCCACACCTGGTCTTTGATGAAAGCCTTTGGCTACAAGGCGAGCTTTAAACTTGTCAACAGAACCATCAGAGTTTCTTTTAATGCGAAACACCCACTTACAGCCTATAAGGTTGGTGATGCCAGTTGGAGAAACAAGTTCCCAAGTCCCATTCTGAACAAGGGCATCATACTCTTCGTACATAGCGTTGCGCCAGTTTGAGTCTTTGAGGGCTTGAGCAACAGATGTGGGTTCGGAACAGGGGGAAGAGGCTAGGCGTGTGTGGAGATTGAGTTTTTAGATAGGTTTGGTGATATGGTTTTTGGCGCGGGTAGTCATGGAATGGTAAGGAGTTGGTGTAGAGACTTGTTGTGAGGCAGGTTCTGGTTGCAGTGTAGGTCCTGGTTGATGGGGGTGGTAGAAACGTGTTTGAGATGTTATCTGCAACAGGGACCAAGTTTGGAGCTTGTACTTCTGGAGTATAAGAAGGCGGTTGGGTTGGAGGAGGAATGGGAATTGTGATAACTGGTGGAATCCAATCAGAAACTGTAGTGGTGGTAAGACATGCTTGCTGAATGTTGAGTGTGGTGTAAAGAAATATGGATTCAACAAATTGGACATGAAGAGATATATATGCTTTAGAGGTGGTTTGTTCAAAACAGAGATAGGCACTTTGGGACAAAGAGTAACCAAGAAAGACACAGAGTGTGGACTTGGGGGCTAGTTTGTGAGATGAATAAGGATGAAGCCATGAATAACATAAGCATCCGAAGATTTTGAGTTTAGCATAGTTTGGTTTTGTTTTGAAAATTAATTCAAAGGGAGTGGAGGGGTTGAGAGTAGGGGTGGGCATCCTATTAATTAAGTATACAGCAGTATTGAATGCATGAGGCCAAAAGGTGAGAGGTAAGGAGGCATGGGAGAGTAAGGTGAGGCCAATTTCGACAATGTGATGGTGTCTTCTTTCAAAGTAGCCATTGTGTTCGGGTGTATGAGGTGGACTAGTTAGATGAGATATACCAACGGTAGAAAGGTAATCTTTGAGGCCCAGATATTCTCCCCTATTGTTAGAATATAAAGTGACGATTCTGTGGTTGAAGTAATTTTCAACAATGGTTTTATAGCGTCTAAACACATCGTGAATATCTGATTTTCGTTTGAGGAGATAAAACCAGATATATTTTGTAAAGTGATCGACAAATATGACATAATATTTAAAACCAGTGGAAGACATAATGGGAGAGGTCCAAACATCAGAAAAAATAATTTGAAGAGGGTGTGTGGACACAAGTGATGAAGTAGAAAAAGGTAATTTGTGACTTTTATTGCAGAGGCATGCGGTACATGAGAAATCTTTTAGCATAGAGGAAGATGATTCTAAACAAGAATTAGAAAGAATATGTTGTAAGATTGGAAGAGCTGGATGTCCTAAACAATGATGCTAGTTGATAGATGTTGTTTTGGCTATAGAGAATGCTAGAATCGGGTTTTTTGGGAGTCGTCCATTCATACACTCTATTCTTAGTACTGCCCTGGAATAGAATTGCCCCCAAGCGAAGATCCTTCACAAAAAAAGAAGATAGTAAGAATTCAACTAATGCATTATTAATGATGCAAAACTAAGAAATGGAAATTAAGTTTTTTTTCATGGTTGGGACACAAAGAACATCAGATAAAGTGAAAGTTGATTATGGAGAGGAGAGAGTAGTGGAGCCCGTGTGTGTCATGGAGAGACCTATACCATCCCCGATCATAACATCATCTATTCCGTTGTAATGTGAGTGAAGGGACAGATTGTTTAGATCAGTTGTGACATGATGAGAGGCGCCACTGTCGAGTAACCAGCTCGGGTTTGGTGATGTGCTGTTCGCATAAAGTTAACTCGTGGCTGCCAAGGAGCAGTTGAGTTGTTGGAAGATGAGGGTGCAATGGTAGAGGATTGAATGGGAAGCACTTGAAATGAGGGACATCTCTTGGTTGTATGTCCTTGGATGCCACAGATCTGATAGAAGCCTTGATAAGGTCTAGATGGAAAATGGTTGCTGCGCTTTTGGAAGCATTGATCTGAGTTCATTGGTGGACGACCATTATTGGGTGTTGGTGGACGCCAATTCTGGTTGCCAACAGGTGCATATGAGGGAGAGGGGGTACGCCAATTATTTGGTTTGTTTGGGCACCATTGTTGGTTTGTTTTGTTTGTTGGATTGGCAGTAATTGGAAGTGAAGTTTTTGAACTTGTGATTGCAAGTGTAGAGACTTCAAAGGAGAGTAGCTTCTCGTGGAGCTCATCAAATGTGATGGAAGTGTCACGAGCTTGTACCGCACAAACCAGTTCCTTGTAGTCGTCGCCTAAGCGATCAAGGATCTTGTCGGTGAGGTCTTTAGGATCTAGTGGTACACCTAGGATGGCTAGTTCATCAGCACAAGCTTTGACAGAATGAAGATACTCGGTTACATTCTAGCTACCTTTTGTTGGATTCTTAAGTTTGGTTTTGACTTGTTTGATGTGACCACGTGAGGGTTTGGCATAGGTATTGACAAGGATGGTCCATGCTTCTTTGGCAGTCTTGGCTTAGGCAATGAAGGGAATGATAGTAGGGGAAAGAGAGCCAATTAAGGCATTTAGCAGCAGTTGATCTTGACGAATCCAGAGTTTGTGAGAATGATTGGTTGTGGTAGTGTTGTTTGCTGTGATGGTGGTGGGAGGACATGGTTTGGATCCATCGATATACCCAATGAGGTCATATCCAATGAATAGAGTTTCAAATTGCAGCTTCTAGGATAGGTAATTTGTGGAGGTGGGTTTGAGTGGTGCTTGAGTCGATATGTTGATGGTGATAAGAGGAATTTTAGTGTTTGGAGGACTAGCGACAGAGGTGATGTTGGTGGAATGTGGTGTTGTCATTGTGGTGTTTGATAGCAAGAGAGTAAGAGGGAAACAATAGAGGAAAGAAGAGAAGAAAAAAAATTAATGGGGAGGAATCGATATGGGCTCTGATACCATGTCGAGATGAGAATCAATTATGATTTTTCCGCTGATTTTCATTAATCGAAATAGAGTACATATACACAAAGGAATAACAAGATCACTCCTAGATATAAGAGGAAGTCCTAGTCTTAAGGAAGACTCAACTACTCTACTATATACAAAGAAATCTTTGAATTTGAATAAAGATCGGATAACAGATATTTGTTACATGCTGATCGGTGTTGCCGGAGAAACCTTTGGTTGGTATACAATTATGCCATGCCTAATGTTCTATGACAATTATAAAAACATATTTCTTTTGATGGTTTCCTTTGGCCTAGACATATATACACAAATATTGAATCATAATTTCTTTGAGCAATCACTAGTGTGTTTTAGGTATGAATTAAATAGTGATTAACTTTGAAAGTAGCACAAATGGAAGTCTCTTGAAGAAGTTATTCTGGCCGGCTTAGACACTAGGCCATACTTACACAACTAGAAAGTGAAACAACAAAAGTCCCAATTCAAACTCAATTTACGTGACCTTAACCTGGGCTGATTATATTGGGAGTCTCTTTGAACATTTAGCAAGCTAGCAATATTGAACTTTTAATCAACGACTCCACCTGAGTTTCCATGGTTGATAATGAGCATTTACGACTTTTTTTAAATGGAAAATTTTATGAATCAAATTCATGTGGAACAATATTTTGAAGCTTCATTATGTGATGAAATGCTAAATATGACATTGTAACTTGGTACCCTAGCTTAGTATATAGTATTGGACATCATGATCTAACCAAGGATTAAAGTTTCAATGTAATGCCTTGAAACATCGGGTATCAAATTCTTTCAATACAAATACGACAAGACAAGAAAGTCCAATGATTTCATCACCAATTTTTCAACCTTTTTGGGGTTATAAACAACCTTTTTCACCAAACTAATGTGCATTTTAGCTTTTCTTTTTAAACTTTTGTTCAAAATAATTTCTTTCTCTTTCTCTTTCATCATTTACTTTTTATTGTTCTTGTTAAAAAAAGGAAATTGGATTTTGATAATGCAGTTTCAATACATATTTGAGACTAGTGGAGTCCTTTGAATGTATGCCTCCTCGGCATCTCTACCTACATCAGGAAATTAAGAACAAGAGTCAAACACCAGTATTTTTATAATGTCTACATGCAAATTTATTAGCATATGTTTCAATAAAAAAAAAATGATAGACAAGACACAGGCAGACACTTAGAAATTCTGGTCGTGCATTGCTTTGCTTGCTTCACAGTAAATCATTTAACTTGAAAGATCATTCTGCACAAGTACCATGGTTTTTATTTTTTTAAATATCATTCTCTGATAAAAAAAAATTAAAAAGAAAAAGAAAAAGAAAAAAAAACATTTCTAAAACTATAGTAATTTTGTGCTTGATGAAATCCATGTTATGAGTTTTGTATAAAAAAAGATTTTATTTTTTATTTTTTATGTAGAAAAAAAATACAAAATCAATGGTCACATGCTTAGTAATTTAAAGTAAATTCATTTTTTTTAAGAGATGGGTTTCAAGTAATAATTTTTATTGAAAAAGTCTTAATATTTTGCAAACGGTCGTATTTTAATAATATTTAAAATAAATAAATAAATCATAGCTTGAGAACGGTAAGAAGAACATATTTTCCACCCAATTTGTGGATTTAAAGTTGTCCTTTGGCTAATAAAGTTCAAATCTATGATAAACTATGAAAATTCAAAATTTTAGGCTGATATGAAATTAGAAGTCATGAATTGAAATTTGGCTTCATACTTGTTATTCATCGAGAATAAATAAATAGGACTTTCAAATCTACTACTTAATACTTCCAAAAACTCATTTTCTTCTTGTGTGGATTCAAGAAGATACCAATATTGAGTATGGTGTGGACTTCAAGTATGTTTCGAAAGAAGGTGTGAAGTTAAAATAGAAAGGTATTAATTAATTGGTTCAAAAATGATTGGTAGGCTTGAGTTAGATAAAACCTTGTACTATTTAGTTTTTATTTTTCATAGTGAATATTTTCGATCACTTGTATACCCGTGGAGTTTTATTTCTTAAGAGATTTTCCACCTAAAATTTGGTGTCATTGTCTCTCTTTCTCTCATTGTACTTTTTGATTTATTTCCAATTATTGATATCATATATTACTTGAGCATGTATGTTGAATGGATGAAATATGAGTTGAAATTGGTGTAATTATCTTTTGGATATTCTTAAATAATTTTATGCTCAATTTGATAAAGATATCAAGTAATTGGAAATATATGAAGGAATTTGTTTTGATAAATTTGTGTTGGAGAGTATTGAAGCATTTGCATGTGACTTGTATTTATATGATTTTTATTTATTGTTGAAAATATTTGAAGAAAAAAAATAAAGGTTTTGAGAAATTCTAAGGAAACATAATAGGTGTTGGGGTACTTTACCCCACCCCTACTCTACCCTAGGTGTAGTTTAGGTGAGTCTGCTACATTGAATGTGGTCCATTTGCTGCCTAAACTTGCCAAGTGAGGTGAGTAAATCTTCATATGTGGATCATTTTGTGCTTTAAACAATACTTTTCAACACACGCTTTCCCTCTGACTTCATTCCTACACACAAATATACAAAACACTGCAAAAGCTTAGGAAAAACTAGGCACTTGACTCTAATACAATAAAAGAAATGTGAATACCACTCACAATTACTTAGAACACAACGTATAAAGTCTTATAAAATAGCAATCTTGAGTAATTATTATTGTAAATTATAAAACCACCCTTATACTTTTTCCCATCTTTCAATTTAACCCCTAAATTATTTTTTGTAATGAAAATCACTCTTAAACTATGCTTAAATATCAAATAAGCTCTTTACTTAAAGATTTTTCATAAAAAAAAAAATGGATGAAGAAACCCATGTGACAAGCATATAAACATTGACATGAGTTGTATATGATATGTTTGGATATGTTTAATTTGTATACTGCTTGTCATAGGGGTTTCTCCATCCATTTTTTTTTATTTAAAAATTAATAGAAAAACTTATTTGACATTTGAGCATATTTTAAGGTTGACATTACCTTAAAAAAAATTTTTAAAAAAAACTTCAGAGACTAAATTAAGGTACGAGTGAATTACATGAGTGTTTTTTGTAATTTATTCTAATTATTAATACTAATGTATTAGTTTAGGTTGGTAATTTTGCTCTAAAAATTACTAGTTCAAGACACAAATTTGAATTGTATACCGGCATGTTCAAGTTAAAGACACAAAATTTGAAACTCAAGTAACCATATATATTTCGAAATAATAGCATTATAAAATGTGAGATTGTGACTAAATTTCATTTCTCAACAGATTCATCTTCATTTCTCTCTTCCATCTTTCATATTTCCAACATACCATTTTCTTTCACCCATACAAAAAATAATTGAATAAAAAAACCATAAAAAAAAATAAATTTCTTAAGACTAGGTGATCTAAGGTTCTTATGGAGTAAAAATAGGCCAAACAGCTAGGAATGCAACAGCAACCATGGCTACCATCAGAAGATGATACCCGGACCCAGAGATCCCATGAGCAGAGTTGGGTGCTGGTGTTGTGAGAGTGGAGGGGGCCGATGCAGGAGATGCCTACTCTTCCAATACAGTGATGGCAAGCTTCTGTCCATAGTTGGCGCAATGGTCGTTTACACCACAAATGTATCACTTCCTTCCATGGGCGGCTAGTGTAATTACTTCATTTCCAGTGGAAAGAGCTTCATTTGTTGGTGGTATAGTGCAGTTCGTGAAGGCCGTACCATTCACTTTGAAGACATTGTGCCATCCCGCCGTGTAATTGAAGACTCCATGTATGAGAATCGACCGTAATACTTTTAGCAGCTTCAATAAAAGGAAGTGATAAAAGGAACATGAAATCCTAGCTTAGCTTAAGGCTTGAGCTACATTACCTAGTTCATCTCCAACATGAAATATTTTGTCCTTGACCCAGGCTTCATAGTCGAAATTGATGGTCCATCCTTGGTCATCTCCAACAGCAAACTTTGTTGCCATGGCCACAGCTGCAAGAACAAATGCCAAGATTGCTATGGTGCCAACAAACCGCTTAGAAGCCATTGGAGCTTATTAAAGTTGAGTAGTTACCAAGTTTCTTCTAAAGGTCAGCTTCAATGATTACTTGAACCGGTGATTTTCATCTTGGAGTCTAAATTAAAAGTCTATTTATAGCGAAATGTTTTGACCTGCAAAATCTCATTGAAAGCCTTAAAAAAAAATGAGGAACAGGTTGGATGGCCGGCCATGAGGTGTTGTCCGAGAAA
This sequence comes from Vitis vinifera, assembly GCF_030704535.1. Classification (NCBI taxonomy): domain Eukaryota; kingdom Viridiplantae; phylum Streptophyta; class Magnoliopsida; order Vitales; family Vitaceae; genus Vitis; species Vitis vinifera. The sequence goes on from NC_081817.1 coordinate 25,176,534, forward strand.
ACTTTGGTTGGTACGCAGTTATGCCATGCCTAATGTTGTATGACAATTATAAAAACATGTATGTTTTGGCAGTTTCCTTTGGCCTACACATATATACACCATTATTGAATGATAATTTCTCTGAGCAATCACTGTTGGAAAATTGGTGAATGAAAAGAACATGTCTAGTGAAAGAGACACAACCTTTAGAGGGGACACAACACTTGGTTTGCAAGGATATAAATAGGAGATTGCCTTCTTTATATCATTTAAGAGTTGTATCCTGAAAGACAAACGCCATTTACTGTTGCAATCAAGAATAGGGTGCCAAAATTCTGTCTTTAGGACATTGCAATTTGCAAGCCTCCAAACAAACGAATCTCTTTTTATTTCCATTTGAATTTTTCTTGTTTCTTCTTTTGAATTAGTACAGGTTTGTTCCATCGTCACTCCAACAATCTAAAGATAGAATTTTGTTTAGTGATCATGGAACAAACATTGAAGTCAGACTCTATCTTACCAAACACTGAAGTTCCTATTCCCATTAAGGCAAGAACACACCATGAAAAACCAAAGAAATTCAATGGAGATGACTTTAAAAGATGGCAACAAAATATGCTCTTTTATCTCACCACCCTCAACCTTGTTCATGTCCTAAAGGAGGAATGCCCCAAAGCACCAGAACAGCTAACAAAGGAGACATTCAATGTTATAGAGGCCTGGAAGCATTCAGACTTCTTATGTAGAAACTACATTCTCAATGGTCTGGTTGACTCCCTCTACAATGTCTACTTTTCATTCACTACAACAAGAGGGTTGTAAGAGGCACTTGAGAAGAAGTACAAGACTGAAGATGCTAGAACAAAGAAATTCATTGTTGGTAACTTTTTAGATTTCAAAATGATTGATTCTATTACTCTTATTAATCAAGTTGAAGAACTTCAAATCCTCATCAATAAAATGCATGTTGAGGGAATGATGATCAATGAAGCATTTCAAGTTGCTTCAATCATTGAAAAGTTGCTTCCATCATTGAAAAGTTGCCTCCTTCATGGAAGGACTTTAAGAATTATCTGAAACATAAACGCAAGGAATTGTCAATAGAGGATTTGATAGTAAGGCTTAGGATTGAAGAAGACAACATAAAGAAAGACAAATCTGTTGGCAAGTCATTCATGGAAGCCAAGGCCCATATTATGGAAGAAGAGTGCTCCAAGAAGAGAAAACTTCCCTTCAACAATGGAAAGAGGAAGAAACCTGCCAACAACAAGCCTGATAATAAGAAGATCATAGGGGCTTGTTGGGTTTGTGGAAAATCCGACCATCATGCCAAGGATTGCTGGAACAAAAATGATGAGAAAAAACCTGAAAGAGAGGGAAAAGCCAGTTAAGCAAACATGGCAGAATCTGAAAATTTTGTTGCTATAATCCTAGAGTCAAATGTTATGATGGACTCTAAGGATTGGTGGATTGATTCTGGAGCCACTAGACACATTTATGGTTATAGAAATTCCTTTGTGAATTTCTAGAAGATTTAAAGTGGAGAAAAACTCTACATGGGAAATGCTTCTTCATCTATGGTGGAAGGCAAGGGTGATGTGGTTATGAATCTCACTTCAGGGAAAAAACTCACCTTGATGGATGTCCTCTTTGTACCTGAAATTGGGAAGAACCTTGTATCTACTTCTCTTCTTAGTAAGAAGGGATTTAAACTTGTATTTGAGAGTGACAAACTTGTGCTGACTAAGGGTGGAGCCTTTATAAGAAAGGGATACATGAGTGAGGGCTTGTTCAAAATCAATGTATTCAATGACAATGTAATTGCTTTAACCATCAATAAAAGCTTTATGTCTTCTACTTACATTGTTGAATCTTGTGAATTATGGCATTCTCGGTTGGGACATGTTAATTATCGTTCCATGTATAAGATGGCAAACTTAGGTTTATTGCCTAAATTAGATATTAATGAAACACAAAAGTGTGAAATATGTGTTGAATCAAAGTTTGCAAGAAAGCCATTTAAATCAATTGAAAGATCTGGTGAACTACTTGAATTAGTTCATAGTGATCTTTGTGATTTGAAAATGAATCCAACTAGAGGTGGCATAAAATATTTTATAACTTTTATTGATGACTATAGCAGATTTTGCTATGTTTATTTGTTACATAGCAAAGATGAAACCATTGATGTCTTTAAGACATACAAGAATGAGGTTGAAAATCAAGAGAATAAGACTTTGAAAATGTTAAGGTCCGATAGAGGAGGAGAGTATGAGTCTACAACTCTCTCTAAATTTTGTGCATTACATGGTATAGTGCATCAAACTACAACACCATTTACACCATTATAAAACAGTATTGTTGAAAGAAATAACTGAACACTTAAGGACATGGTTAATTCTATGTTAAATAGTTCGGGGTTATCGCACTACATGTGAGGGGAAGCATTGCTTACTGCTAATACCATTTTAAATAGAATACCTCATAAGAAAACATCAAAGTCTCCTTATGAGTTATGGAAAGGAAAACTACCTTCCTATAAAAAGTTGAAAGTATGGGGGTGTCTTGCAAAGGTGCAAGTTCCGTTACCTAAATGGACAAAACTCGAACTAAAGACAATTGATTGTGTCTTCATTGGATATGCTTCAAATAGTTTAGCATATTGATTCCTAGTGATCAAATCTAAAGTTCCTGATATTAATAATATCATCATGGAATCCATAGATGTTGAATTCTTTGAAGAGATATTTCCTTTCAAAGAAAGACACAATGAAATCATTAAAATAAAAATTGATGATAGCTTGCTTAGAACTCAACATGAACAAAGGGATGATGTTGAACCTAGGAGAAGTAAAAGAGCTAGAACTAGCATGTCTTTTGGACCTGATTTTATCATCCTCTTGACATAAGCAGAACCTCAAACATATAAAGAAGCTATGTCAACACCAGAAGCTCCTTATTGGCAAGAAGCAGTAAATGATGAAATAAATTCCATTATGCAAAATCATACTTGGGAATTGGTTAATCTTCCTCCGGGAAATAAACCAATTGGTTGCAAATGGATATTTAAAAGAAAGCTACAAACTAATGGTACTATTGACAAGTACAAAGCACATTTAGTAGCTAAAGGATATCGACAAAAGGAGGGTTTAGATTTCTTTGACACTTACTCTCCTGTAACAAGAATTACATCCATTAGGATGTTAATTGCTATAGCTGCCATCCATAATTTTGAAATTCATCAAATGGATGTCAAGATAACCTTTCTAAATGGAGATTTAGATGAAGAAATTTATATGGAACAACCTAAAGGGTTTGTAGTAAATGGACGAGAAAAGAAAGTTTGTAGACTTATCAAGTCCCTTTATGGGTTAAAGCAAGCACCCAAACAATGGCATGAAAAATTTAATCACACCATGCTTCTAATGGTTTCAAGATAAATGAGTGTGACAAATGTGTGTATGTCAAGAGCACTAATGACTCACATGTCATAGTATGTCTATATGTAGATGACATGCTCATAATGGGAACAAACAAGAACATTATAAATTTTACCAAGAAAATGTTAAGATCAAAATTTGACATGAAAGACTTAGGTCTTACATATGTGATTCTTGGTATTAGAGTTAAGAAAAATCATGAAGGATATGTGATTACTACCCAAAAAGTGCTATTTTATACCTTTAATTCAATATCTTTTAAGCACTTTTGTGTAGTAATTCTCCATCTTTATTCCAATTGGCATGTTAAGGACCTAGCAATGACTTCTAATCATGTTTGTGGCTAGTTTTAGTGTTTTGACAGCTTTTTGGATCATTAAGACAAGCCAAGCAAAGGAGAGAAGCAAAGTGAAGCAAAGAGAAAATGAAGAAAATAGAGGACAGCAGTTGCAGTCTTCCTTCACACTTTTGGAGAACTTTCTGAAGTCCATTTTCTACATGCTATATACCATTTCAAAGCTCAGGAAGTAAAGAATTCAACGCTTCAAACCGTGTACGATTTGGAGCTGAAATGAGGAAGATATGGCCTTCGGAAGACAACTGATCCAGGCTTGTGCGAAATTCGCACAACACCTTGAAATTCGCACAACACCTTCAGCTTGTGCGAAGCTTGTGCGAAACTCGCACAACACTCGCACAACACCTTCAGCTTGTGCAAAGCTTGTGCGAAACTCGCACAACACTCGCACAACATTCGCACAGCCCATGCGTGGTGCGAATTTTCCTCTGTTTCTCCACGCACGCACCACCGACTTCCCAGATATTTTTAGCTTGATATTTTCTCGTGTAAATTCCTTTTGTAACCTTGTATTCAGCCGACATAAGGCTTTATCTTGTAATTTTGCTATATATAGAGGTGCACAATGCCTCCAAAAGATATTGGATGATTGGGGGATCGATCCTCTGTACATTAACTTAGAAATATATAAAGCTCTGTTTTTCTCTCTTCTCCTGTTCTTCCCCATTTCTATTTTCTTAGTAGCCAAACAGCCTCTGAGGGCTTTTCCTCAGAGGATGATTGGCTAAAACTTTTAGTTTCTCAAAGTATGGATGTTATGTGATGACTTGGATGCAATCCCATGAAAATTTCTCGCACCTGGAAGGTAAGGTAGTCATTTTTCATTAAAGGTTCATTAATGCAAAGTTTGGTTTTTATTTCCTTTGGACAACTTCCAACGGCCAATACTTGATAAGCTTTTGGATTTCTATCCATTAGTTATCTCCTACGAGCTGTTGGAAGGTGAGGTTTTCAATTCCAAGTTTTGCATTAATCCGTTAGAACCAATTTCAATGGCCATTGAAAGGTGAGTTTATCACTTGGAATGACTTTGAGTTGCCAATATTTGGTAAGCTTTTGGCTTTAGACCATTAGTTATCTCTTACGAGCCATTCAAAGGAAGTCTAAGGTGAATAACCATTGATGAAATTCACTACCATCTGTTTTGCCATTTTAAAGGATTAAAACTTGATTTGCTAAATCCATACCGGTTTGGGAAGCAAGCATCACCATAGTTGCAACCCTAACACGAGGAGCCTATCCTGAGATTTCCAATTTGCATAAGAGCCAGAGCATAGCTATCCTATCTTTGAGAAACTTGTTTTTACACCCTTTCATTTTAGTCTTTAATGTTAGCTTAGATTAGTTTAAATCTTTCTAAAACATTTACATCTTCTTTTAAAGCTAACATATATAAGAAAATCACCTATTTTCCTAATTTGAATATCACTAGTGTTTGCGAAAACCCTTCCCAGTGAACGATCCTAGAACCACTATACTATAGTAGCTTGGCTACTTTAGTAATAGTATTTAAGGTATAAATTTTGTTGATACGCCTTTAAAGCTAAGCTACCATGAGTCGAATCAAATGGCGCCGTTGCCGGGGAAGGTGCCACAAGCATAGTGAAGCAACCATTAAGGGTAACTTATGATCTTCATCACAAGTTTGGTGAGTTTTCTTATAATTTTTTTTTTAGTTTAGTTTTTATTTAGTTAAATTTTTTATTCTCTTTTCTTTTATTTTTGTTTTAATTTCAATTTGTGCATTCCTTGTTGGATTCGAGACCAAGAGGAAACCCTGGTACAAGTTGAAGAAAAGATCCTTAGTTGAATATCATTTTTTTTAGAAATGGAAATTCCACATGAAGATCAAAGCTCTCATTATGATCATGAGAAGGACAAATTTGCATACCTATCCATGAGGGATCGGATTGAATTAGGGAAAAGGCAAGTTCAACAAAGCCAATGGGGTAGTAAGTATGCTTTGAATGGAGATGATTCATATGAGCATACGGTAGGGGAGTGCCCTACCATTCCAACTGTGAGAGACATGTACGGTTACCAAAGCTCCTACACCTCAAGTTGGAATAACCATCCCAACCTTACAACCCAACCTCAACCTCAACCATCAATGAGTACATCTTCATTGGAGCAAGCCATTTTGAAGATAAGCAAAGTCATGGAGGACTTTGTAGGTGACCAACAAAAGATCAACTCTCATCTTAATGAAAAGATTGATAATATGGAGAGTTCAATAAATGTAAGAATGGAGGGGGTTTATAATGATCTATCACTAAGGATAGAAAAAGTTCAAGACTCCATTGAGAAGCTCACCAATCTCAACATAGCAAGGGGGAAAAGGAAGCTTCCTCCTCAACCCCACCATAACCTTCAAGGAACTAATGCAAAAAGATCAAGGAAAGTGTTGAAGATCGACACTTTGGTGGGGGATTGCTATGACAACTCTATGGACCAACCTTCCATTGAAAATCATAAGGTTCAAGATGATAAAGGGTTACTTGAACCCTTTAAAGCATCCACTTCTCCAGGGAAGAGAAGAGAAATGAATTCCCTTGGACCAAATGGGAAGGATGCCAATTTTGTTTGGGATCCAGGGGGAATTCAGCACAATCCCATTATGTAGAAAGTGTGCTTAAAATGTTTGGTCATTATGATAGCAAACCATGTGCTACACTTTTTTATCCAAATTGTAAATTGAAAAATAATATGGTTGATAGTGTATCATAACTAGAGTATTCTAGGGTGATTGGAAGTCTGATGTACATTACAAATTGTATTAGACCAGATATTGCCTATTATGTAAATAGATTGGCAAGATACACTAATAACCCAGCCAAAGAGCATTGGTTTGCTCTTGTTAGGGTACTAAGATACCTTAAGCATCCTGTTGAGTACGGATTGCAATACACAAGGTATCCATCTGTTATTGAAGGATTTAGTGATGCCAATTAGATTTCTGATAGTTTGGAATCTAAATCAACAAGTGGATATATATTAACTTTAGGTGGACGAGCAATATCATGGAAGTCTTCCAAACAAACGTGTATAACACGATCGACCATGGAATCAGAGTTCATAGCCTTAGATAAGGCAGGAGAGGAAGCTGAATGGCTTCAAAATTTAATGGAATACATTCCAATGTGGCCAAAGCCTATAATGGCCATATGTATTCATTGTGATAGCCAAGCAGCATTAGCAAGGGCTAAAAATGCCGTTTATAATGGTAAATCAAGGCATATAAGACACAGGCATAATACAATCAAACAGTTGCTCTCGAATGGAGTGATCACTACCGACTTTGTGAAGTCAAAAGATAATATAGCAGATCCACTTACAAAGGGACTGTCTAGAGAGCAAGTTGTAGTTACTACGAGATGAATGAGTTTAAAGCTTATAAAATGATCGACTAGAGCGGAAAACTAACCAAGTTGATTGGAGATCCCAAGATTTAGGGTCAATAGGCCAACTAGAAAGAGTTGATCGTGCTAGAAAAACACACTATTCTCATTCCTATTTATGTAAATAAGTGTGTTGTCTACGGAAGGTTAGGGTATGTGTAGACCCCCTCCCGGGGAGGAGGGGTTTTTTTTGGGCCATTTTTTTTTATTTTGCTATCATGATTACTCTTCTGACCACCCCAGGAATTAGGCTGATGGGAGCGGCCAGATTAGACAGAATGCAGAGAGTAGGTGAGGGTTGGGAATGAAAAGAGCGGGAAAAGGAAAGAGGAGGGGAGAGGGGAGGGAGGGGGGGTCTGAAATTTTTTTTGGGTGCGAAGCTCGAGGAGAAGAGGTTTGAAGAAGTGACAAGAGAGAGATTTTTTGAGAGGATAGAAATGGGCGTCTCAAGCTGAGTTGAGGAGGAGTTTGAAGCTTCGGTCCAAGTAAGATTTCTGCATGTTTTATATACCTAATTTCAATTTGCTTTATTCTATTTCTAGTTAATTTTGGTTCCTGCTTGGTGCTTATTATATGGATGGCGAGGCATATGATGCGTTAGGGAGTGTGTGTATTGGATTGAGATCAATTAAAGGGGTGGAAAAGATGTCTAATTATATGATCAGTAGTGGGTTTGGTCCGGATGAGTATTTGGGGAACAAGTTCTTGTTGATGCAAGTAAAATACGGGATGAGGATTTATGCACATGGACTGTTTGATGAAATGCCAATAAAGAACATTTTATAGTTTTTCTTAATACCTCTACGCATGATTCTCCCATTCCTATTATATTTGCTTCAAATCCCGGAAGCGACCCCCACTAGCGACGTTGAGCCGGAGCTCCTCGCCGGTGGCGACGAGGAGAATGACAGGCTGCAAGCTTGCATGGGGAGATGCCTACGGCTGCTATTGGTCTTGGAGGTTTGGGCCACCATGCTAGTGGATTTGGGCCTGAGATGAAGCCCCAAACCCAAATATGATGGTGAAAAGGCTTGGGTCCTTCTGCTAATGGATGTGGGCTTGGGATGAAGCCTAAATCCGAGCTTGATAATGGAAGACCCCCATGATTTGTCCATCCATTTTAAGATCGGCCCATACTCATTTCAAGCTGGCCCACCTGATTGTTTCCACCTTATATAGTTCACTTTCTCTAAATCACTCATTTCTCAATAAACTCTCAAATTTCTAATTTCCAAGCCCAACTTACAAAAATTCAATCTTCAAATGACACTTCAAAATTCAGATTTTTAACGTTTAATTCCAATTTTCGAATTCTCATATTCCCATTAATTTATTTGATCGTTAGTATTTCATTTATTTATTTCAAAGCTCCATTCTAAACCAAATTATTCTAAAACTTCTGATTACCGAATTAAATTCCAAAAATTCCAATATTCACATTAATCTATTTAATTATTATTATTTTATTTATTTATTCTAAAATTCCATTTTAAACAATTCATTTAAAATTTTCGATTTCCGAATTAAATTTCTATTTCTGAAAATTCCAATATTCACATTTATTTATTTAATTATTATTATTTTATTTATTTATTCTAAAATTCCATTTTAAACAATTCATTAAAATTTCCACTTCCGATTTTAATTTCTAATTCCAAAAATTCCAATATTCACATTAATCTATTTAATTATTTTATTTTATTTATTTATTCTAAAATTCCATTTTAAACAGTTCATTTAAAACTTTCGATTTCCGAATTAAATTTCTATTTCTGAAAATTCCAATATTCACATTAATTAATTTAATTATTATTATTTTATTTATTTATTCTAAAATTCAATTTTTAAACAATTCATTAAGATTTCCACTTCCGCTAATTCCAAAATTCCAACATTCACATTAATCTATTTAATTATTATTATTTTATTTATTTATTCTAAAATTTGATTTTAAACAATTCATTAAAATTTTCGACTCCCGATTTAATTTCTAATTCCAAAATTCCAAAATTCACATTAATCTATTTAATTATTATTATTTTAGTTATTTATTTTGAAATTCCATTTTAAACAATTCTTCAAAATTCCAATTTCTGAACTTAATTTCCCATTTCCAAAATTCTAATTTCTTTTAAATTTAATATCCAAAATTCCAATTCTTAAATTTAATTTTTCAAGACTCCAATCTTCAAATAATTTTCGAGACTCTAATTTCCAAATAAATCTCAAAAATCCAGTTTTCTCTCGAATAGCTTTAATTCCACTTCGATTTTTAAATAATGTTCTATTTCTTTTGATTTTTACATAAGCAAGAATGATGAATCTTCATAATTCCGAAATAATGGGATTCGCGAGATTAATTCAGGCAAGATCAATCGGGCTTTGGTGGGGGCCCCACATATGTGATTTTATGACTGACTGATTGATTAATTGATTTATTTACCATGCTTGTTTGATTTATTCTGTTCCTTGACATGTGCATAATTTTATCTATTCGTCATTCACTAATCCTGTTTCATGATAGCACATTCGTGACTAGAGGACCAGGTACGCATCCACTCATATTTTGTTCATTCTTTATACATGCTCTGCTTCCCACGTCGTACATGATTAAGGTGAGTATCCATTGACTTTCTCATTGATTGCAGCGTCAGCTTCATTATATTAGTAGAGACCTGATTTCAGGGACTTAGAGGGGTGCTACGGTTCATATCGTACCTTCCCGATAAGTAACCTGACCCCCGAGCCCGATCCGGTTTTTCATAGACCACCTTTTCCAGAATAAGGAGTCGCGCTTAGGGTTTTCTTTCTTATTTTGTTTACCCTTTTTTAAAAATAAAACAAAAATAAGTGGCGACTCCAAGTCAGATTTTTAATGAATAAAAATCATTTTTTTAAATAAAAATTGAGCTCGCCATTGATTGGGAAACGCATTCAGCCGAAATGCGAGGTCCACAAAATGGCGACTCCACTGGGGATGTTTAGAGGGTCAAGCTTGAACTTAAGATGAAGTAAACATGACATTTGATGAGTCGATTAGTGAGTACCCATCTCTTGATTGCACATTGGGAGTTTTTGATGCATGCTTGGATATTGCGTTGTGACATTGATATGATTGTTTATCTTGATTGGGGCTTCAGATGTCGCTTTTTCTGTACTTCATTGCTAGATTAGTTTGGTACATTGACATGCTGATTATCATAGATTGCTCATCTTGTTTGCTTGGTATAGCGATTCTATCTCTTCCTGATTATTCTGCTCACTTCACATGCATAGACTCACTATTATACGTCGTTTGACTGGCTGTGTGGTTTCTTCTAGCTTGCATATTGTCTTGATCGTCTTTTGAGCATGATGTTTGTATCGTTATTCGTCCTGATAGTCATAGCTTTTTGCGCGGACATGAGTGATATATCCTGGATTCTACTTGATTGCATGTTGCATGACTGCCCTCCTTCTGCGTGATTGCATGTCGCTTGTCTCTGTGGGCCGCACATATATCCTTTTACCTCCAACTCTCTTGGTTTCGGTCATTCATTTCTTCTTGGTTCTCACTATTGCAAGTGTGAGACCTTCTATGTGCTTGCTCTCTGACCGAGCCGAAGATTAGGAGTAGGGTCTAGTGACGGGCTATATCGATGCACGGGAGTATTCTGGAGGAGAGCGACACTTTGATGTCGATTGGATTCCAATCATTGAAGACCCATATAGCCCAAAGCTAGGTTTCATGAATATTTGTGTGGCCAGTGTGTTTCATTTTCTGTTTTAGCTTCCTAGGGTTATCGGATGCACCCACACCGTTCACTGTGCACTCTAGTTGACCATTGAGCGTTGAGAGTTTGAGAGGTTTCACCATAGGAAATCCCCTGGGATGTTGAGGTAGTGCATGTGTGGAGGTGATGACCACCTTGCATGGAAGTGCCCCTTCTCTTCGGAGGCGTGCAGAGGGTTGCCTACCGCTGGAGGGTATGATCGCTTCTACTAGGGATCCTTTAAAGTCCACCCTTTATCCTTTTAGGGCCACCCTGACCGCGTAGGTTGAGCCGTAGATCCTTCAATTAGGACTCCCTCCCTACACGTGGGTGCGTCTGAGGGCTTTCAGAGCCTCTTTGATCATAGTTGGGATTCAGTATTCCCTCTTTTAGTCTCTAGTGAGAGTGCACCGAGATCAGTACGAGTTTGGGTACGATCAGACGGTCCGTCTTCGTTTTTTATGCCCTGCTCATTCCAATTCAAACTAGCATTTCTTCCATGTTTTCCCTGTGCCTACCATATCTCGTGCTTCAATGCTCTTCAGGATTGGTTTTTCATTCTCAGTGTGGATTTGTCATCTTGGGTCAGAGTAGAGGGGATATTAGTTCTCTTTTCCAAGAGATCAGACATGAATCAGCGGGTTGTCACAGTTGGCTAGTTTACAGACGCCATGGATTTTATTCAGGTATCTTGTACTTCATGCTCTTTAGGATTGGTTTTTCATTCTCAGTGTGGATTTGTCATCTTGGGTTAGAGTAGAGGGGATATTAGTTCGCTTTTCCGAGAGATCAGACATGAATCAGTGGGTTGTCACAGTTGATCCGTTCATGGCCGCCATGGCTTCTATTTAGGAGACCTTGGCTAGTCTCAGGCAGGAGATAGACAGTCAGCAGAGTAGACAGTCCTTAAGGATACTCATTCATGTATGGATCGTATTGAGTAGCGTATCTGGTAGTTGAGAGTATCTGACAGTTCATCGACTTGGGATGATCTTGATAGTATACTAGTAGCTAGTCTACCAGCCAAGTTCAGGATGCTTGACATTGAGAGGTACACGGGCGTTGGTTGTCCATGTATTCATCTTCGACTCTACAGTACTGTGATGAGGGTCCATGGGTTAGACGAGTCACAGATGATCATCATGTTTCTTTTATCTCTGAGTGGCGCAACCTAGTATTAGTTCGCATCTTTGGAGTCCTCGTGACACAGGACATGTGATGACCTAGCTTAGGAGTTTCTATGACAGTTTTCATTTAGTACTATCGTAGATGTGTCGAGGAGAGAGCTTGAGGGTTTCAGACAGAGATCAGATGAGTCCATTTCTTCCTTCATCTCCCGCTGGTAGGGGAAGATAGCAGAGATTGTTGATTGACCATTATAGAGAAGTGACTTAGTCTTGAGGTTCATCAGAGGATTGATTAGAGATCCTAGAGGGAAGTTCAGACCCAACTGGAGTGGACCTTATTTCATCAGGGAGTTGACCCCAGAGGGCGCTGCATGGTTGATGGATTTAGATGGAAACTGATTCTCAAAGCCAACCAATGTGGATCAGCTAAAGAGGTACTATGTTTGAGACCATGGTTGTAGGATGGGTGGCCATCATTTCGGTTAGCCATTACCTTGTTATTCCTTTGTGATACATAGTCCGTTGCTAGCCCATTGAGCCTCGCATGCGCATTATGGCCTTTCTTTCTTATCGCCTTGCTCACATTTTCACGCCGGGATAGGGGCCCTTTAGTGTATGCATGCATTGTTTGGGGGTTTCATGAGCCTTGGATCTAGGGGCACGTTTTTCTCATTATCTTTTCCCTATCACTGCACCTCTGCATTTTCATCTCATCTCGTTGGTTGTGTTCCTCGTCTTTTCTTCCTTATCCTATCTACTACTTGTTTGTTTCATATTCTCTCCACCCTGAGTGGTGATCCTCCTCAGTTCATCACATGGAGGATAGTCACATCATTTCCACCATCTCTCTCGCAGACATTGGTTTAGAGATCCTTAGTTTGAGAAGGTCATCTCGTTTGAGAGAGTTTTGGGTTGCCTTAGCACTTGGGTCGGTGTCCATCCGTTATCGACATCACCCTTGGGGTTCATTTGTTCATGTTCAGGGTATGTGTATTTGTATATATGTAAAAAAAAAAAAAAAAAAAAATGAAAAGAAAAGAAAAAGAAAAATAATAAGCACATGTGTGTATGTGCATAGTGTTCTCGATCATTGAGTATGTATATTGATGTTTAGGGGTCATTTTTATCGAGTATGTTCGTTATTGGGAGTTCGTATGTGAGCTCTCTGAGATCCCATGTTATTTGTATTGCTTCGTCATATCTATTTGTGAGAGAGATGAGTGACCTTCTTCTAAGGACTCCGAGTCATTGTCCTTTCCATCATTACATTCATTATTGATGTGACTTCACTTCATGTTTGATCTTAGTCGATCACCACCTTTCTTCACATATTCATTGTTTCGCTATCGTTTTTATCGTTGCTTGTGATTCATCTCATTCCCTTCACATTTTATTCTCTTCTTACAGCAACCCATCTCGGGTTTGATACTCACTTCACATCATCATTCCACATATCACTATCAGTTCATTTTGCTTCATTTGTTGCCTTATCGACATCATATTCACGTTAGGCATCCTCAAGTCCAAGGCTCACAGGACTTACTATACATGTTGCATTTCATATATGAGGGCATGGTTTTCTGATCGTTGGGTATTTGAGTCTAGTTTCCTTTCATTTCTATTACCCTATCACCCTAGCCTACGTTACGTCTTGTGTCTTAAGACCACCCTAAGGCCATGGGATCAGATGTCGTCTTCGACAACCTCTACTTGGACCGGTGTTTGAGATCAGGTTGATGTTTGGATATCGTCATGCTTCTTCTTCTGGGAGTCGCCTCTTTGATGTGTAGGTCTGATTCAGTTGTGTTCGGATTACCGGGATCGCGAGTTTGACGATGATTGATTTGGTGTCACCTGATTTTTGACCTATCGTACCTCTGGTGCCACACTGGGGCATACCCCATTTCATTTGGAGGTTTATGGGTCCTCACGGACTTGCACGATCATCATCACTCACTGGATGCTCATTGGGATGTAGACATGATCGTTGCCTTATCATGATTCTTCAGAGTAGCATCCCGAAAGCCATCCAGTTAGGCCCGCCTTTCTCAGCACTTGGATGTCATCATGCTTCTCCATCCGAGAGGTACATCTTGGATCATGGGTGTGATTCGGTTATGGATTCGGATGACCGGGATTACATGTTCGATGACAGATGATTCCATGTCACTTGTTCTTCTGACCTGTCACACTTCCGATGCCATACTAGGGCATATTCCCTTTCGGGCGAGATCTACAGATCTTCAAGGAGTTGCATGCTTATCCCCACTTGCGAGATGTACGTTGAGATGATTGATTGGTTCGCTATTTTATGATGATCTCCCAATGGAGCCTCTGTGGAGCCATTCAGTCAGGCCCACATTTCTAGGCATTTGGTTGCGGCCATGCTTCTTATCCTGGGAGACGTTCCCTAGTTGTTTGGACTTGATTTGGATCACGGAGGTCACATGTTCGATGATAGATGATTCCATGTCACCTGGTTTCTGACCTACCATACATTCTGATGCCATACTGGGGCATATTTCCGTTTCGGATAAGATTTATGGATTTTCACGGAGGTCACGTGCTCGACGATAGATGATTTTATGACACTTGTTCTTCTGACTTGTCATGCACCTGATGCCATACTGGGGCATATTTTCGTTTCAAATGAGATTTACGGATCTTCATGGAGGTCACATGCCCGACGACAGATGATTTCATGTCATTTGTTCCTTGGACCTCTTGTGCACCTGATGCCATACTGGGGCATATTTCCGTTTCGGATGAGATTTACAGATCTTCATGGAGGTCACATGTGCGACGATAGATGATTTCATGGCATTTGTTCTTCCGACATGTCGCGCACTTGATACCATACCGAGGCGTATTTTCTATTTTTAGATGAGATTTACGGATCTTCACGGAGGTCACGTGCTCGACGATAGATGATTTCATGTCATTTGTTATTCTGACATGTCGTGCACCTGATGCCACACTGGGGCATACCCCATTTCATTTAGAGGTTTATGGGTCCTCACGGACTTGCACGATCATCATCACTCACTGGATGCTCATTGGGACGTAGACATGATCGTTGCCTTATCATGATTCTTCAGAGGAGCATCCCGAAAGCCATCTAGTTAGGTCGGCCCTTCTCAGCACTTGGATGCCATCATGCTTCTTCATCCGAGAGGTACTTCTTGGATCATGGGTGTGATTCGGTTATGGATTCGGATGACCGGGATTACATGTTCGATGACAGATGATTCCATGTCACTTTTTCTTCTGACCTGTCACACTTCCGATGCCATACTGGGGCATATTCCCTTTCGGGCGAGATCTACAGATCTTCAGGGAGTTGCATGCTTATCCCCACTTGTGAGATGTATGTTGAGATGATTGATTGGTTCGCTATTTTATGATGATCTCCCAGTGGAGTCGTCATTTTGTGGACCTCGCATTTCGGCTCAATGCGAGGTCCACAGTATGTTATACATTTAATGACATCGGTATCTTGTACCAAGAGAAGTATAGCAGAATACTTTTAACTGATGTCACCTATATGAGGGTAGAAGTGGGGTCGCTTCTATGAGAATGTGAAGGCTTCATTCTCTAAAGTTCTCATGAAGTCAGGATCTATTCAGGACCAAAAAGAACATAAACGTACAAACCAAAATGTGTTTAGATGAGTTATGTGTGATATCCATTATCTTCACTGCTACAAAGGAGGACAAGTTTAAGACTTAAGTTCACTTTGTCGCTGAGCAAATCCGATGGATATTCACTAAGGTAGGTTCAAGTCCAAAAGACACCTTACCTTATGCATTCTCATCTATCTGTCCAATAATGTTCTAAGTCCTTTCATTCATGTGTAGGATTGTTGGAAAATTGGTGAATGAAAAGAACATGTCTAATGAAGGAGACACAACCTTTAGAGGGAATACAACACTTGGTTTGAAAGGATATAAATAGGAGATTACTCTCTTTAAATCATTTAAGAGTTGTATCATGAAAGACATACACCATTTACTATTGTAATCAAGAACAGGGTGCCAAAATTCTATCTTTAGGACGTTACAATTTGCAAGCCTCTAAACAAACGAAGCTCTTTTTACTTCCATTGTAATTTTTCTTGTTTCTTCTTTTGAATTACTGCAGGTTTGTTCTATCATCACCCCAACAATCACTAGTGTGTTTTAGGTATAAATTAAATAATGATTACGTTTAACTTCAAAAGTACCACAAATGGAAGTCCCTTGAAGAAGTTATTCTGACCAGCTTGGACACTAGGCCATTCTTACACAACTAGAAAGTGGAACAACAAAAGTCCCAATCCAAACTCAATTTACATGACCTTAACCTGGGCTGATTATATTGGGAGTCCTAGAACATTTAGCAAGAAGCAAGCAATGTCAAACTTTTAATCAACGACTCCACCTGAGTTTCCATGGTTGATAATGAACATCTATGGCTTTATGATTGACTAAAGTGATCCTAAACTTTTTTTAAATGGAATATTTTATGAATCAAATTCATGTGCAACAATAAAGTTTCATTATGTGATGAAATGTCAAATATGGCATTCTAACTTTGCAGCCTAGCTTAATATATAATAGTGACCATCATGATCTAAACAATGATTAAAGTTTCAATGGGATTTGCTACAATATTAGGTATCGGGCTCCACGAATACCAAATATGATAAGGAAAGACTGACCAACAATTTTATCATAGACTTTTCAATTGGTGGGGCACTAAGCAAGGAATTGAGGTGTTTTAAAAAGGTAGGAATGGAGTCATGGGCACTTTAACCATCAAGTATGCACATGGACAAAAAAGAGGGCTAAATATGAAATCGATCACTGATTATCATCAGCCGATATATCGATGATATTTTCAAAAATTTCCCAATTTTTCTATCAATATTTTCATGCTCCTCTTGCCATCTTACTTGGCCAACTTGAACCCAAGTTAAAAAGTTCAAATTGAACTTTTGGCAGCCGTTGGGCCAACGTTGCACTTTGTTGTATATAAACAAACATTACTATATTAAATAAATTATAATTTTAATATTAAGAGAATAATATATAAATTAATTCTAATCATTTTATTTTAATTGATTACCAACCATCATTATATTTTTCTTAGTAAGTCTTTTTTTATATTATTTATATGATAATTAAATATAAATAATATAAATATTAAAAAAAATCATACATGTATCATAATTTATTTTACATCATTAAATACATTTCAATTAAATAGATTAATATCATAAATTTATGCATGACATGTTCAAACTTACAATCAATACTATCAATCCTTTCAACAAAATGGGATCCCTTTGTCTAACAATGCGATTAAACCACAACGATATTCATTTTGGCACTAAAGCACTATTCCCATATAATATGTATAAATTGTTCTCATTGAATGAAACCAAATATTTCTTATCCTAATTCTAAGTGTGCACTTCCAAAATTCATATTTTGTATCCTTAAAATCCAAATATCGATATATCTGTATTTACTAATATTTTCATCATCAACCATACTGTGGACCCATATTTTTCACATGCATCCCCACTCAATCGGCAAGACTCGTTTTTTTTGGGTGAAAAATTGTATTTTATAAAAAACTGGAGTCGCCACTTATTTTTATTATTTTATTTAAGGAAAAATAAAATAAGAAACTAAAACCCTAAGAAAAAAGGACTCCTTAAACTTTTGAAAAAACGTGTCTTTGAAAAACCCGAATCTAGGTCTAGGGATCAAGTTACCTATTAGGGAGATACCTTAAAGTGTAGAACCCCTCTAAACCCTAAAAAGGTCTCTATTAGCTAGGTTGAGGGAAGGATGACAATTAATTGCTTGATTGAGACTGCAAATGAAGCAAAGGTGATAAAGCTTAAGAGTAAACAACATAATATTCATAACCAAACAATCATACCACAAGAAACACTCATGTAGGAAGAAGGGATTTGCATACTTGAGCTACGTCCCAAAGCGCTTTCATGAAAATATTGAAGTTAGTTTAATAAATATAGCATACACCATGCATTTCATCCCATTCAAATAATCAAGTAACAAACAAAACATACAAAGCAACAACATATATCTGAATTTGCACGCTCAAAGTTTGCATATTTGCATAATTATAGGGATAAAAGGTGTGAGAGACATACCTGGATAGTATGCATAACTTATAGTGTGCTTACACGTGATGAAATAGGGTTAGAACAATTTATGATAATAAATAACTATGATAAAAAAAAAACACTAATATATATAACATTTGTATAGCTAAAAAAAGCAAGATTCCAAAAGAATATCATCTATCACCTAGGACATACATATAAGCTCATTATTAAATTTAAACTAATACTCTAGGTAGCCATAAGTATCAAAGTTAGTAACTAAGACAAAAACATGAAGTAAATGGGTAGAACAGTTGCATTCACTTGAAAAATCCTAAACAAATATCTAGAGACATCATTTCAACATAAAAGGAATCATATGACATCCTCATTATGTTTATATTACAATACCAAAGCCAAGATCAAGTAAAGACATATCAATTAACTCCAAGTTAAAAGGTAAGTTAAACATTGTATAGAAATCCCAACATGTGATCACAATAAGAACCTTTAAAGAATAAATCCTAAAAACATTTCTAGAAGTGGATTTTAATTACAAAAATTTTCGGAGGCCTCTTCTATATGTCTAGATTATCAACCAAAAAGCCAAGCAATTTAGTAAAGCTTCGATTGATTCCAGTTTATAGAAACATCTCTAAAGGTCCAAACCAAAACAAAATTCAATAGTATTCATAAACTGATTTTTTAAACTAACATAGAAGTGCCACAAAATCATAAAAAAAATACGCAACATGTTCAGAATGTCTACTTTACAAGAAAAATAAAGACAATATAATCAGAAGGCACATGAATTAATTTTAAAAACAATCAAACAACTCCTCTGTTCAAAATTAGGGTAGTACAATGAATGCAGCAAGAAAAAAATATATATATATCTTTTGATTAGGGAAACTATTTTCAATATTTTATGTGTCTAAAGTCAATTTCAAGAAGTCTAGAATCAAATAAAAATTACAAGGTCACCTAATAACTTATTTTTACAAAAATATTTTGAATGTCCAAAATCGAGTGAAAACAGAATCCCTAAAAGACTCATTTATATCTTCTATTTTAGAATTGCTTTTTAATTCAAACAAAGTTCTAAATTCATATTCAAGATGTGTAAAATATCATACAATCACTAAATTTTTTTTTAAAAACATCATAAATAGGTCAAATCAAATTTTATTTTCAGGTGTGCAATAAATTGAATAAGTTGATCAAAAGAAGGTTTTTGAAAAATGATTTTTATGTAAGAGTTCCACCAATTCCCCAATTGATATACACAAATAGAAAGCAATAAAACAATAATAAATAAATAAGTTAATTAAAAATAATAATAATACATACCTATATCAATTACACTTACAAAATAACTTTAACATGTGTATTCTTGTTTATTTTATCATTTTTTGATGTTTTTCCAAGCATTTTTATGAATTTTGAACAATTTTCGGTCCACTGATATTTTTGTCAAAATATCTACTGATGTAATTTTCAATATATCTGTAAGATTCAAGTATCAATATACCTATATTTATTGATATTTTCATCCTTGAGTATGTATAGATTTTTTTTTTATATTTATAGGTAAATGAGAGATTGTATTAGTAATGCCTAGAAGCGGCGAAAAAAGTACACACAACTTGAGTATGTATAGATATATAAGAGTTTGGGTTAAAAACAACCCCATTGGGCAACCAAATATGCATTTTGGCCCTCATTTGAAATTTTTTTTCAAAACGACCTCTTTCTCTTTCATGTCTTTAAATATGTATAAACTAGATAAATAATTTATTTAATATTAAATGTGTTTTCAAGTATTATATATCATTATCCAAAGTTCAATATTGGTAATATGGTCTTTAAAAAATAACTTTCATTGTTTTATCATTTCTTGTAGTTTTATCGATATTTCTATAAGTTTTGATTTACTTCTATTCTATTGATATTTTTCATTAAATTTTGATATGATATTTTCGTCAAATTCAACCATCAATATTTCTGTATTTTTTGATATTTTAATCACAAATTTAATATGATATCAAAGTATATTATTTTATCAAAGGTTATAAGTTCAAACCTCACTATTTATTTATTTCTCTTATTTGCTAAGTCCACGTACCGTCCTAAGGACTATTAGGTAGGGATGATATCAAATTATAAATTTTTAGTGAAAAGCCAAACTTACATTTGTATTTTATAAATGTTCAAAAAGACAAAAAAATGAAACAATTTAATTAACTAATTTTTAAAATAATAAAAAAAATATCCCACACCAATCAATTTTATAAAATTGTGCACTAGTATTTTATATTTAGTGAAATTTTACTGCAATCAATTGACTAGTTAGTGGTTTTCATATGTTTAGCGTTGAGACAATCTCTATAGGTGATTTTCCATGTGTGACTGAATATTCATGATTGTTATCAAAATGCACTTGATCAATCAAAACGGGAAAATAAACTTAATTTAATCAATCAGAAATAAGTCTAAAAGTTATTAATTTAAGATATCCTAGGTAATACCGTGATCAAGAATATAAGCTTTCAATTAATACAAGGATAAGCCCATAACTAGAAAGAAATAGGAACAAATCTCATCACTATAGTCCTTCCTTAAGCATGAAGAAAGAATAAGACGGAGATTGCAAGAGAATGATGAAGTTTAAAACCCTAGAAAGAGGACTGGTGGATACTCTTCTGTACTATTGCCCTGTAATCTACTTTTACTCGAACTGATATATTAGGCCAAAGACAGGGCCAGCTGTAGCCCATGATAATGGGCACAAAAAACTGAGCTAAGAACAAAAAAACGCTCCTCAACCCTGATAGGTTGGACCTTAGGGTTACCACAAGCCCAATACCAAAACCCATGCATCAACTTAGGCTAAGGTGATGAAAATTGAGTTGGGCTTGGCACAACAGCACTTTGTCGTTGTGCATGTCCACCTAGCCACAAAGCCGGCCCCAAGATTCACTTTTCCAGGGAACTTCAATTTGTGCTTTTAAAGCTAAACATTGACCATTCAATGCTCGAGTGTGTATGTCTGGACCGAAGAAAACGGCCAAGAGAATTATGGGTTTACAATTGTCATACAATTATATTAATTACTCATGGAATAATTGCGTACTAACCAAAGCTTTTTCCGCGGCAACGCTTTGTGGCCTGCAGACCCATCCCGTTCTTCATGTTTTAGACGCTTTCAACAATATTCTGATCTAAACATTAACTATAAATAGACCCTTTAGAGCCTAGGATGAACATCAACAATCCAAGAAACCAATGAATTACAGTACTCCTCAACTTTAATCAGCTGCAATGGCGTCTAAACTGTTTTAGATCTACTTTATTAACTTTAGGAGAGAGAGAGGCACAAGTGAGTCATTTTCCATGAACATAGGAGCACATATCTTTTCTTCATGCCATTGAATCAAAGTCTTTGTCAAAGTTATATGGTTGCTTCACAAAAAAGAAAACTGGATAAGGATGCAAAATATATATATCATATTAGGGCACATGAAGCTTTTTTAAACTCTAGAAGGCATATCTATATAACAAAATCCTAACAAGTTGGGTATGACAAAGGAATCCTTTTTTTTTTTTTTTACCACAAATTTATTATAAAAAAAATGGCTTGAGTGCTTAAGCACTTATCAAGGGCAGTTGAGCACCTTGGGTTCTTGAGCACTCCATGAAATGTTTTCACAACTTGGCAGTGTTTTAGCCCACTTTTTCCATAAAACCATCCTATGCCTTTTTATTTACCATTAAGCTTACTAACCACTTTCATTTCATACTCAACTGTATACAACATACATAAATTGATGAACTCAATCTTCAATGACCAATATAGTCTCAGTGAAGTATGTAGAGTGGATCTGGTAATGTTTGGAAACAAAATTTTAAACTTAAATTAAACTAGATAATTTAGCTCACCAACACTCCTCATCTTTCTCCATTGCATTTTCTTCTCCATGAATTTGCTTACCTGCAGCACCTAAATCAATTGAATCACGGGAAAAAGAAACTACTTTAGTAACTGATTTTTGGTGATTTTCACCATTGGTCGGGTAGCTTCTGTTTTTAAGATTAAGTATCCGTTGGTTACCTTTCCAAAATTTGGTTTCATGGATATCCATTAAGTATGTATTGTTTTAACATATTTCATGCATGTAACCGTTGTAGAGCTCAAGCATACTATAATGGATTAATGCAAAGCTACACTTGTCAGCTCATGGTTTGTTGTAGGGCTACTACTTGAACCTTGATCAGGGATGGTTCCTTGAGGAACCAAATAGGTAGGTATCTCTTTGGTTATGAAGGTTTGAATTTTTGGAATCGATAAAGGTTTTGCCTTGGAGATGTTGGAAACCATTGGTTGTTAGTACCAATAAAGGTAAGTTCCTGCTCTTTAATTAATGGTGGCAAAGGTGAGGGTGAAAGCCTTAAAGGAGAGGACATTGGGATTCTAAAACAAGTGAAAGCTAACTTAAGAAGATCCCATGTGGATGTGATAGGAGGCATAGACATGTCTTTGGGCATCAGATCCAAAGTACTTATTTATATTATCATGATGTACCATGGATTAAACTTTGGTGTGTGACAAGTTAATTATTACTTGAGCTCTATTCTATGTTATTCTCAAGCTCTCCCATTTGATGTTCAATGTGATGAGATGTAAAATTGTCTATTTTACATCTAGTGGTTTATGCACATGAACGTGATGATTTCTTCTTCTTAATCCTAATTTGAAGTGTGGAATCATGGTAGGATCTTAAGTATAGATTAAGTAATGTTCTCGAATTTTTGGGTGTAACATAACCCATAATAAGAAATTTTTTTGCCTAATCTTTATAAAATAATAATAATAATAATAATAATAATAATAATAATAATAATAATAATTTAATAATAATTTAACCACCGAAACATTTACCTACCTAAAAATCAAATTATCAAAAGATGAATTTAATATTCTAGCTAATTTGATTATATTTTATCATGTATTTACTAAAAATTGCCTAACCATTATGTTATATTAACTAAGAAATATAAATAATAAGCATAAAAATTGTGATTTTTTCTTTAGTTTTTTTCTTCTTTTTGTTTTTTTTTTCTAATGTTGAAAGCGATGTTTCATTTAACTTGAAAGATTATTTAAGGACCCACATATCTTATCTAAAGCAAAATATGCAGTTAAAGTTGAAGTGTAGATGACTCTCATAATTTGTTGCTTCTTTTTCATATTTACAGATTACTAACTTTATTTTGTTCTTTGATCATTATGCCAATACGTCATTCTTATGTGAATCCTCAATGTCATCCATTGTAATTGTATTAGATCTACTTTATTCATTTTAGTAGAGAGAGAGACAAAGACAGAGACAAAGAGAGGCACAAGTTGGTATCCTTTTTCATGAACATAGAAGCACATTTCTTTTCTTCACCATTGAATCGAAGTCTTTGTCAAAGTTATATAGTTGCTTCACAAGGAAGAAAAATGGCTAAGGATACATAATATGTAACTCAAAAGATTTATTTCCTCCTAGCCAAGAAACAAAGAGTAGTTAGCCAATTTACTTTGAAATGAGAATAATTTTTTAAAAAATCAACCTTCTCTTACTATTTAAGAAAAGTAAGGGTAAGTTAGTTACATAGGAATGGGAATAAGAATGGGGATAAATAAAAATAAAAATACTATGTAGAATAAAGGGAATTAAAATCCTGGCTAGAATGGATTTTAGTTTCAGTGAGAACAAGTATTTTATTCCTATACTCTTATTTCTACAATAGTAAATAGAAAATAAAATGAATTTTCATTCTTAATTTCTATTTCAATGTTCCAAACATACTCTAAACCTTTAGTCCCTTAAATGGAATCTACAATAGTTTCATTAATGTTTTGATAATGAAATTACTTAATTTTGAAGGTTGTTCTACTTTTTTATGTCAAAAAAATGATTACATGTAAACAATACACTTGCATTTTTCTCAAATCTTTATTTTTTTTTTTTAAAAAAAAAAGTGGTGCAAAGACACTTCTGCCAAATACCTTCTTGCACCTTTCGATGGAAATGTTTCTCGAAGAAATTATAAAATAAAATAAAATATGGTTTCTATAATATGAGAAGAATTCTAAACTTTGGAACCTCTTATCACTTCTAATTAACCAAACTAGATAATGTGCCCTTCTCCAAGAGCAAGTTTGGCATAAATATAGATTTCATTGAACATGTTAAAAGTCTTAAAATTTGGAACCCCTTTTGAATATTTCTCGTAAGGAGCTCCTTTAATAAACAAATAATTCAAAATTTTGAAACCACTTTACAAGATTCTCTGTTGGAGTATATATCTCATTGTTATCTTATGCATATATTTTCTATTTTTTAATAATTATATATAAAAAAATTATCCTTCTAATTTGAGAATTCTATATATAAATATTGTCTATTCTAAACTTTAACTTTCATGAATGCATTTAGAGAAGTCAACATTTATGAGTGTCAAAATTTCTCTTGCTATTTCATAATCTAAATTAGCAATACATAGTATTTCCATTGTTGTTGGGGAATAAAAATCCTTTATTATCTATTTTAAAATTTTTGAAGAATCACTTGAAATGATTCTTAAATTAGTACTATCGATAAATGCTTCTTCTAAAAATCGATATTACTGAACATACTATAAAAATTATTGTTTTTTAATTTACATAGACACTAAATAATTCTCTATAAAAATAAGTGTAGTAGCTAGAAGTACTATTAAAAAAAATGCTATAGACCAAAAGCCTCCTTGTCAAATTCACTTCAAAGGAGCCCTAATATTTTTAACATTTTTTTATAAGCTAAAACCACCCTCAAGTCTGGCTCAAATTCAAATTAAAAAGATTCAAGTCTTAAAAGTGGATAAAACTTCAAAAATAACTTAAGAATCCCATAAATGAATGCAAGTACACTATAATGACTACATACAATTAAGACCTTTCCTCCCTCCCACAAGTCATTCCATCTTTTAGTCTCATGGTCCTGCTTACCCTATATACCCCTTTAGCTTACTCATAAAATTAATGCCATGATGGAGGTAAAGAAGGACACCATTCTTGTTGCCTCCATCAAAAGAAGGAAAAAACAAACAAACAAAGAAGGGAAAACAATTATGTCTTCGTCAGATGTTGTTGCAAAGTCTTTCTCTGTTTCTCACTCTGGTAATTTCTCCTTCTCTCTTAACTTTGTTTTTTTCTAAATCACAAACAACTGCCTTCTTTTACAATATACTTTCTACTCATTCATCTATTATTTTCTTAATAATTCTAGTGAAAATTTGTGATAGTAAGGATGATTACATATGATCTCATGTCCCATATGAAACCTTTTTTTTTTTTTTTTTTTGTAATTTACACTATAGTTTTTTCTCCCCACTGGTTAATGAATACAGTCTACAAATTAATATAACAATTTTGAATTTAGATACATTATCATATCGGGAGAGCAAATGTTACATAATTCCCATATTCAAACATTTTTCAGTTTGTTTGTTTGTTCTTTCATTATTGATATTTATTAGAAGGTTGAAATAATCTTGATTTACATTTCCAGGAATATTTGGAGTTGACGAGAAATCAATGCTGGAGATCTTAGTAAAATGGCAACCAGAACACTTGTCAACTTTTAGGAATGAAACTTCTAGCATCTTTTTGAAGGATGAACGCTTCCCGTTTGAGAAATATGAAGAAATTCTTCTTAAATTTCTAAAAAGGGAATTTAAGCGTTTTAAGGTATCTATATATCAAATACAAAATTAGATATTTATGTTAATATAAAATTAAAGATATTTATATATTATTTATCATAAAAAAAAATTAATTCTTATAAGAAAACAAAAATTACAATGGAAGTACAAAAGACAGGGAGACTAAAGATGACTTAAGATTGGTTTTTGCAATAATATGATTAGTTTTTTGAACATTTTTGTGGTCAGGATGCTGTGGTGCAATGGACCATGCATCCTTGGGAAAGAGATGCTCGCATGGCAAGGAAGGCTTTGAAAAGAGGTAGACAAGCATATGGCCTACTCATTGAACTTGCATGCACTCGATCATTAGACGAGCTCTTGGGAGCTAGGAGAGCATACCAGTCCCTCTACAGCGAATCCATCGAGGAAGATGTTGCTTCCCAAGTTGACGGCATCGAACGCCAAGTTAGTACAAGTATATGATCATATTTTTAGTTGTTATTTTTGAAAAAAAAAATGACCTGGATTAGTGAGATATTATGCAATTTTTTATAAAGTGAAGAGCATTTCTGTCTTATAAATTTCTTGAAGCATTTCGACCAATTATTTCTTAAGAAAAATGGCATTCATATTCCTTTCTAACATATATTTTTTCCATAAATGATGGTTGGGCTTAAGGATATGCAATTGCAAATAATCTTTTGAGCCTACTCTTGTACTATTGGAGTTTGGAACTTTTTTTTGGGTTTAAGCCACCTATTTTGAGCCTTAAAACCCCATTAGTTGGCCTCTTAGAAAGTCCTATAATTGTGTTTTTTCTCAATAAAGGAGTTTTATGTGGTACAGTCTTGGTTAGGTTAGTATGACTGGTAATATATATAGTCATATTAAGGAACCAATCGAGAATTAATGTGATCATCATATTTAGAAAGTAACTTGGTCATATTTGAAAGGTAACTTAGAGTCTGTTGGATAGTGCTTCTAAAAAGCACTTATATATATATATATAAACCATTTGTGAAGAAAAATCAATTGTTTGGAAAAATTTAGAATATACTTTTCAAAAATTAAAAAATCACCTAAAAATACTTGTAAACAAAACACTTCTATTAAAAGTATTTCAAATAGAAACATTGCCAAATACATTTTTTAAGTGCATTTAGTAGTGTTTTTACTCGAAGTATTTTTAATTAAAGTGTTTTTAGACGAATCATCTATCAAGTGTTTCTTAAAAAAAAGAAAGACATTATAAGTGATTTTTCAAATCTTTAAAAATATTTCCTAAATTTTTTCAAACATCAATTTTTTTTTCCAAAAAAACTTTTTATGTTAAAAACACTTCCTAAAATTACTGTCAAATAGACTCTTAAAGCCCATTTGACAGTGATTTTAGGAAGTGTTTCCAAACTTTTTAATACTTTAAAATTTGTATCATTTAAGTGTTAGAAATGCTATAAACGTCTTCTAAAATCACTATCAAACGCACTCTTAGTCTATTTATTTGTTAGTATCATCAAATATCAAATCAATAGTTGAGATTTCATTTTAGTTTGGTCCAACCCTTTCCATAGTTTTTTCCATCCTACATATTTGATTTTGGAGAGCTTTAATCAAACACATTCTCTCTAATGATAACTAAAACCTTATAGCCACATAAAGAAACCATGCAACAAATATTATTATCAACACGAAATAATGTAATGAAAAATTGCTTCTTGTATCAACAGCTTTTGGTAGCACTTGTAAGTTCATACAGATATGATGGATCAAAAACTAATGATCGGGCAATTAAATTGGACACTCAAAAACTCGAAAAATCCATTAGTATTGGTGACAAGAAGCAGCTAATCAAAGATGAAGAGATCGTAAGGATTCTAACAACAAGAAGCAAGATTCATCTCATGGCTGTCATCAAATGTTACCAGGAGACTTTTAACAAGAACATTATAGAGGTATGACATAATTATGATATTATATTTGTTAATTCTTAGAGCCTATTTGAAATATTAGAATATGAAATGGGGATGAGAAATCTATTCCATTTTTCATTCGTTATTACATTTGGATAATTTCAAAAATAGAAATAAGAAGTAAAAAAATAAATTATTACCAAAAAAATTTTGATTTCCCTTTTTTTTTTTTAAGAAAATACATGTGATCCAACATTCCTATCATATTTTAATTCCTGCATATCAAAGGCACTTTTTATTCTTTACTTATATATTAATAAATGAATAAAGTGAAATAAAGAAAAAAAAAAAGTGAAAGTTAATTAGCATTAGACTTAAAGTTAGTATTTGTTACCTTCTTTGTTATCCTATGTTCTTTTTTCCTCTTTCTTATATGTCCCTATTGTCCCATTTTCTCTACTATTATCATTTTTTTCTCTTTCTTATATGTCCCTATTGTCTCATTTCCTCTACTATTATCACTTTTTTACTTGGAAAAAATTAAAGAAAAATTGTGTAATATTTGAAACACTAGAATAGAAAATGGGAATGAAAAATAAATAAAAAAATAAAAAATAAAATAAAAACCATTCCATTTCCTATTCATTTCTAAGTCCAAATTACTTATTAAATTACAAGAATGAAAGTAAAATTTCAATCTTGTGGATGCAAAATTCTATCTTGTTCAAATTTTGGTTTTCCTCTTTTACATGATGTTATGATTTATCTTTATTTTTATTCCTATTTTCAGATACCAAATACATTCTAAGAAGTAATTAGATTGAAATATATACTTTGCTAATAGTTTAACATGTACAATCAGGAACATACAAATTATACGGAAAAACATATTATTTCAAATCATGGAACATTATTTTTTAGTTTTTTCCTCTATTTTTATTATTTTTTGTTTTATAAATTCTCTTTTTTTTAAAATAAATAAATAAGTAGGACAACAATTCTCATTCTCGTGTTACTGGGAACAATTCTTTTCATTCTAATATTTATTAGAAGTCATTTTTCCTCGAATTAGCTTTCATAAATATTCATTTTAATATAATTCCTCCGTATTTAATTTATTTAGGATCTTGATGAGGAATCAAGTTTGAAGGACACAATTTATTGCTTGTGTGATCCTCCACAGTATTTCAGTAAGGTGAGATAAATTCACTATACACATTACAAAAATGATCTTTTTATTTTTGTTTGTTAAAGCATTTCTTGAACTTTTTTTTTTCTTTTTAATCTTAGATTTTAGATTCAGCAACGAAAGCTAATGCAAACAAGAATGAAAAAGAAGCCCTAACTCGAGTTATTGTAACCCGAGCTAATGTTGATATGAAGGACATTGCTAAGGAATATGATAGGCAATATAAAACTCCTCTAACCCAAAAGATTGAAGATGTAGCTCTTGGAAATCATAAAGATTTCTTGGTCACGTTGGTCCAAAGAGCTCTGCCTAAAGGAAGTGATTAAAAATGCCTCTCTTGATGGACTTGTTCTTTTTCTTTGAATCAAACTCTACTAATGCTTTATTTTCCTATGTTTGCAAGAGCAATGTGTAATAATAAAAAGTGTGGTGTTCCTATGAAGTGAAACTTTAATAAATCATTAATTCTAGTATGATTGAGTTCCAAAGCATGCCTTTTAATTGATTGAAGCTTGGTTATATAATAATATTCTATTTGGATTAAGGATAGTGTGTGATAATATCATTTAATTTCAAAAAACCTATCTTCATAGCATTTTTTTTCTTTTTTAAAAAAGTGGTCTTTTGGGCATTAGGTTAATTGGCCAACTTCTTCTCCAAACCAAATCATAAACTCTGAACCCTAATTTAAGTTTGGATTGTACGTTAATCAATCTAATTAAGTGGTATTTTAAATCAACTCAAGCTTTAAGGTTGATGTCGATCCAACTAATTCAACCTTAATCATGTCGAACGATGCATTAACAAGCATGCAAAAAAAAAAATTAAAAAAAACTTACTTATTCCATCCTTGTAATGCCACTACAACAAATATGAGGTTTTGTCACAAACTAATTTTTGATTAAAAATTAGTATCTTGTGATAAAAGATTTTTTTTCCACAATATATATATATTTTTTTGGCGAGTTTGTTGCTCTAAGTCTATGAGCAATTATTATTAGCCATAAAATTTAATTAATCAGAAAATGGCTTTTTGATCACCTTCAAGTCTCATAACAATTACACAAAGTAAGTATAACTACATCAAATTTTCTCTTTTTGTTATGCAATACTCAAATAACACAATTGGATTGGGTGCTCTTGAAATCATTAGAATTTTACTAGTAATCAAGAAATACAATCTAGTTTCTACAAGTATTGGCTATGGAAATTTCACCTTTGCAAAGTATTTTTAGGGTTTTTGATGCACCAAATGGTTGCATGCAATGTAGGTATCAAGTGCCTATAGATTGGAAGTCCTTGATGAAGTTCCTGAAAATAGGCAAAGAGTCATTGATGAATTGCATGCACTTGTTACTAATTAACAATGTGTAGAAAGGACTAGTTGGAATGTTGCACACAAGTACTACTTCCATAAATCTAATTAAAGATCTATTACTTCCTTGAAGTTGCTTCAATGCAAAAACCCTACTAGAAATTCTAACTCAGCTACCAAAAAAAAATAAAATAAAATTGTGGTTCAGTTAAAGAAGATGGAGTAATTTCCATCATCCGCACCTTAGTGATGGAAGCGCTATGTTCATCTTTGTAGAGGTTGGAAGTTGTGATAAGCGATGTGTTGCTTCTTGTACTCATCAATATCCAAATTATTTCTTCATGATAGCATAAACTATCCATGGAAAGCATTGTGAGGAATAAAAAGG